>NC_058041.1:16195349-16338168 GCF_019176455.1 Solea senegalensis
TTATGACAACCCTCCCATTGTTGGACACAAGGAGTACACCGATGTCCCCCCCTGTGACCGGGGTCAGCTGAATCATATCATATCAAGTGTAACTTATTGTCCACACTGACTTTCTGCTTGTTCTTCCTGTTAAAGTCGCTGACAAATACTGATAGTCGTGGGTTGGAGGTTTTTTGGGCTCATTGCTAAAGTGTAGTTTTTGTATATTTGGACTTATTTCCAGCTTCATGTTTTTCTATTTGTTATTTACACGCAGGATAGTTTGATTTTTATTTTTTTATTCTGGTTGGGAACTTGGGAACTTTAACATTATTCAACCATTCACACACACACACACACACACTCACTCCACCATACTGTGTATTAAGGGCATGACCAACATTCTTTCCAGACATGTGCCTCTGTCAGTCATGACTGGCACACTGCTCTGAACACGCCCCCCTCTCTCTAGTCTCTCTTTTCGTCTCTCTCTGCAGCTTCAAACTAAGTTTCCTGTACATTTTATGACTTTTGAGGTGTTGAACACCCAATGATTGTTTTCGTTGTGTTTTTCTTTGGTGTAAGAATCTGTATCGAGACATTGCTCCGGCGTGGATTTGAAGATTAACAGTATAACTTCTCCAAGATGTCACCTGTGAAAGGCTGGACAGTGACGCTGCTGCTGCTGCTCCTCTGCTCAGCACACACACCACACTCTGGGCTCGTGGTTGCCCAGGAGGACCTGACTGAGGCAGATGCAGAACTTCATGCCAGACGTCATGAGGCTGTGGGTGATGAAGAAGCTGGAACCAGAGACGCTGATGAAGAGGTAGCAGAGGAGGAAGGAGATGAAGAGTCAGATGAGGAGGATGAGACTGTGAGACAAGAGGCAGAAGAGGAAGAAGAGGAGGAGGCCTCTGATGATGAAGATGCTGAGGAAGAGGAGGCTGATGATGATGATGATGACGAGGAGGAAGAGACCTCTGATGATGAGGAGGAGGAAGAAGAAGAGACCTCTGATGGGGATGCTCCTGAGGAAGAGGAGGCTGATGATGATGATGACGAGAAGGAAGAGACCTCTGATGATGAGGAAGAGGAAGAAGAGACCTCTGATGAGGATGCTCCTGAGGAAGAGGAGTCTGATGATGATGAGGAGGAAGAGACCTCTGATGGGGATGCTCCTGAGGAAGAGGAGTCTGATGATGATGATGATGATGATAAGGAGGAAGAGACCTCTGATGATGATGAGGAGAAAGAAGAGACTTTTGAGGACGGAGATGAAGTGACTGCTGAGGATGATGAGGCCAATGAGGATGAGGAGGCAGAAAAAGAGGAAGAGGAGGAGGATGGTGAGGCGGCAGAGGAGGGAGAGGATTCTGATGACGAGGAGGAAGACGATGAGGACATGGAGGCAAACACAGCTGAGAGTGAGGGAGAGGAGGAGGCTGAAGATGCTGCTGAGGAAGAAGAGGATGAAGCTGAGGAAGATGGTGGTACGTCCCTTTTTTTTTCTACTACTAATTACTTAAAATTCAAATAATACACAGTAGAGTAGAAAGCACTTATCTGCTCAGGTAACAGAATCAGAAGAGAGAAGAACACAATACATTTAGAATTCTACTACTACTAATAATAATGATGATAATAAAAACAATAACTTTACTAATAAATGTAGCTGCAAGCAGCGATATGGGGGTCCTGGAATCCATCCCATCATGTCCAAGAGAGCTTTTGTAGATCTCATCCTGATCGACAGTATGTGAGGGTAAAAGCAGCTGCAAAGGCTGTTGATTTAAGATTTTACAGGGGGCGCTGTGGAGCCATTTTGTGACTATATATGTGAGTATTTGAGCATCTGTTGAACTTTGTACCACTGCCATGGTAACGCGGTTTCACAAACTATCACGATATTCACCACACAGAGAAATCTCTGACGGAACCAGACTCAAAATGACTTGCGTACATTTCCTCGTCCTCATTTCCTCCAACAACGGTTTTCTCTGCTTCTTTCCTGACGATGAATGTCTGAGATAATGCTGTCACTTCCTTGATCTTATTGCCATCACCTGGTTAAGGTGTGTGTCACGTGTCTGTCTAGTGCTGCGAAGCGATTCGTGTTCCTCGTCAGACCCGAGACTTCACAAAAAACCTCCTGATTCTGAAAACTCCGGGTCGGCGGGCGAGATGTGGCAAGGCTGGTTTTCTGCTAACAGACATTAGAGGGAGTGGAGAAGAGCCCCCAGTCTCTCTTTAACCATTTAAATGAGGTCAAACATCCAGCATAGACCTGCTTTAAGGTATGATGGGGCCCGATCTGGATTCTGAACTGTACAGGGAGCCAGTGTTGAGACACTGTTTGGACATTCTGCTATTTCTGTAAGAGGCTTTCAATTATGAAATGAAATGAAATCAATTTCAGATATAAAATCAAATCAGAGCTGTACTCACTTTAGCATATTTGTTATAGCTGTTGTCATGTATTTGCAGATTTTTAAACATATTTTAAACATAAAAAGCCCAACTAAGGACTGGAGTTGGGAAGTAGTAATTTTTATAAAACTCTGTCTTGGAACTGGGTTAATATGGAGGACCAAAATTAAATAAATAAATAAATAAATACACCATTAAATGTGCCATTAATTATTTAAATGTGTCACGAAAAACACTTTTAATTAATTCATTAATGACACTGACTGACATTTAATTATTTCATGATCCGTGATGCAGTGGATCATTCATTTATTTTATCTGTCCAACTCGCCCATCAAAGTCAGAGGGCGGGGCTAACGCTGATCGAGCCTGATTCATTGCTTTGGTCTGAAATGGCGTGGCTGTCATGTATCACAGCATAGCAGCAGAGAAAAGAACTATACACCTGAAATAAATAATCCCCAAGCGCAGTTTTAAGATCATTTGAGGCGAGAAATTAGTCATTTAGAATTCAAAAATGTGGTTTGTGTATTAAGATATGATGTATTATACATAGATGAATACATGAATGAATGAATAAACGATTAAATAAATAAATAAATAAATAAATAAATAAAACCAGCACAGAGTAAATGATGTAAGCAGTGTTACTCAAGGACAACAGCAAAGTAACCTTTGTTTTTAAATGTCTACATTTTTGTAACATGGCCAAACATGCAAACAAAAACGTTAGTAGAAAAATAATAGAGATGCTTCATTTATCTGGGCTTGTTTGACGTAAACTGTGACACCGCTGCAGCTTTTGTCACAACACTGTCTGTCACTCGTGTCACTCTTGAAATAGACCAGCTTATCCATGTGGTCACTGCACAGCACTGTGTCTATTTTGGGATAACAAAAAAAAGAGAACCACTTATTTATCAGTTGGTCATATAGTCTCTATTCTTTAAAGGGATAGTGTCGTTGTTTTTCTGAGCCAGTTGCACGTGGATGGTTTTAACTGTGTCCATATGTCATTTATTCAAATAAACACCAATATGATGTCTGTGCAGATGTTGTCTATGTGTTTGTGTGTCAATCAGATTATAGCAGATCCATCAGAATGGATGCTAAATTGTGTATACTTTTATATTTATTGTGTATGTTTTATTAATTGTACATGTTGTATGCTTAAAAAATGTTGTAGCCATGCACTAACCTGCAGAGATGTATAAAGTACTCGAGACCAAGACTTGAAAGGTGGCTGGGTAAAAAAGGAAACAAGGAAACAAGGAATTATTAGAACTAATTGCCACTTGTACCATTTAAGTGATATTGTCTTTTTTTCACACTAGAGTTTCCCCACACTGAAGGACTGACACATATATGAAATCTGCACTTACATATACTTTGTCACAGATGAGGCTGAAGGTGACGACACGAGGGAAGAAGAGGAGGCTGACGGTGAAGCGGTGCAGTTCCGCTCCGGCTCTCTGTGCAGCATCTGCTCCATTTGTAAGGTAAAATGATGGGATGCCCTTTTGCATGTCGAGTGATGAATAAAGCTACAGTCACACTAATAATTACCCTCTAATTGTATTTAAGTACTATGTACTTCACTAAAGATTAGTTTAGTGAGGTACTTACTGTAGATTAGATCATTTACCATCACTACCATCACGTAAAATGATCATAGATTAGTTATTTGTTTAGTTTATCATTATCTAATGATTGGTTGATCCTTTTTTTTGGCATATCTGACAGTAAAGGGTAACACTTTAAAGGCACGTTATTCAGGTTGTTATAGTTATTAATTCATATTATATTCAAGGGTCTATGAAGCTGTTGTTAAGTAAATGTCTGTCTTTATTTCACACTTATTAAAGGTTTCTGTGTCTGTGAAGTTGAACATGTTGTTTCCTTGTGGTTGTTTTATTCTCACCTCAACTCGTTTGGTTTGTGACGTCACACTTGCACTTGTGTGTGTGTGTGTGTGTGTGCGTGTGTGTGTGTGTGTGTCCCAGCACTGCTCTGAGGACTGCGACATGTGTCCATGTGAAGAGGGAGAAGAGTCAGATTACTGTGAGCACTGCCGGGTAAGTGTAGTGATACCGCAAATCATACACACTGTATTCCATGATGGCCGCACTTCCTTGTGTTCACACTTCCTTGCTTTTTCCAGCAGGAGTGCTCTTCCTGCTACCTTTGCCCCATACTGTGTGACACCATTTGCACGGCAGGTAATTAAATAATTAAACACTAGTCATTACGAATCATTATCACCATACGTTTTAGGATAGGTTCATATCATAGCGCTCTGACAATGGAAAAAACAAATAGTCACACACACACACACACACAATGTGCCTTCAGATTTGGGTACAGGGTGTGTGTTTTTTTTTTTTAACCATTTCATTTCACTTTTCTTATCGAGCCTCGCCCACTCGACCCCAGTCACATATAAAAAAAAGACACACACACTCAAAGTAGGATGGGCCGCCAGACCACAAGTGCGATTACCTAAAAAAATGACCACCAGATACATGCGCCGAGCTGTATGACCCAGTATTGTTCTCTCATGACTAGGGATGTACTGTATATCGTATTGATACCAATACTGATCCTCCTTATCGGTACCGATACTTATCGATACTCTTATCGATACTACAACATGTCATTTTGTGTAAAACGTTATAGGATACAAGCTTCAACTGAACATAAGCCACGTAATTACAAATGCTTCTCAGAAGCATTGGTGATGGAAAAAAAAGGAACCGATAACAGGACTGTTTGTCCAGAATCTTAACGGTACTCTGGTACCGACCCAATTAGGAACCGGTCCTCAGTATACATCCCTACTCATGACCGGGCTCACGACCTGCTTTGACTGAGGGTGGAAAGTGGTAAACAATGAATGAATGAATGAATATGTTGTTGAGGTTACAGCAGTTTTTAATGCTTTTAATTATCGCTTTATCGTAGTACAAGCACAGCATGTAGTCCAGGACACATTTCACTATGATGATTAATTGACTGATTCAAACCACGAAGCTGCTCGTTGATTTGATTGACATTTTCCGGGGATGTAGGTGATGACACAAGAAGGAGATTATTGGGATTATGGTGGGAAACTTTGCCCTCTCTGTTGAACTACTGTGTGTGTTTGTTTTTGTCAGCTTTTTGCACATCTTACCTTGTGTGTTTTTTGCAGGTGGCCTCGTCGATGAGATCACAGGATCCCTCTATCAGTAAGTCTTCTCTTTTCTTCAATCACATTGATCACATTGATCACATTGATCACATCACACTGACATACCAGACAGACCAAGTATATGTGCTGCTGGTTATAAATGCCTACATGCTGTATATTCTTTGTGAGAACATGACACGAGGACGCTGTGTGATCTATCAGGAGCGTGTAGTTGCAGGTGACGCTGTAAACTTTGGGTTTTAAGCGTGATATACTGTAGCTCCGGTCAAATCCAAAGATCGATATTTCAGTCTGCTCAATGCAAAAATTATTTTTTCTTTTTCAAATAAAAATAGCCTCATTTCTGGGAAATTGTTCCAATTTTTTGCCTAAAAAAAAGGTTTTTGACTAGAAAAGCACTAGAAAAGTAATCTAATCTAATTTTGTCTTAATAAGATATTACAGCTGACTTTATTTTATTACTTTATTATATTTTGGTAAACTGCATGCTGTCTGTGTGTGGTAGGAACGGTGTCATTGTTCTCTACCGAAACATATTTCTGCCACACCAGCAAAATAAACAGATCAGGTTTCCTCCCACAGTCCAAAATGCTTACAGATTTAGGGATTAGGCAAATCGGACTCTCTAAATTGACCGCAGTGTGAGAGCGGATGATTGTTTGTCTCTATTGGCGTGTTTCCACCGGCTCTACTCGCCTCGCCACGGCACGGCAGGGTTAAGTTGTGTTTCCACTACCATAGTACCTGGTACCAGGTACTTTGTTTTGGTCAGAGTGCCGTCACAGGAAGAGAAGGACTTTAATTTTGCTTATTTTAACCATAAAAGGGCCAGAAAATGTCCAGTGTCCAGAAGTGCTTTTGCCCATTTTTTTTCAGAATAACTTTCAATATCTGGAAAGTAACTTTCAATATCTAAAAGTTGAATTTAAAAAACACTGTGGTTGTACATAAACACGAGATTGTGTGTGTTAAATTAGAAATTTGTACAAACAGTACAAAACAATGCGTCACTGTATAACCCTTGTTAAGGAATATTAGTCTTATATGCAGTCGTGTTGTTTTTGCCCCCTGACATTGTTGTGTTCTTGTTCTGATCACAGACTTGCACCAACTACACCTGCAGGCGTTACACTTTCTCTTCCTGTCATACTAAGTACTCTCTGAGTAACAATGAGCGCTTCTTTAGTCGCACCTCTTTCATCTGTTCCCAGTCTGACACCAAGGGATTCCGATGATTGACAGCTCTGTAGCTCAGGTTCATGTCAGTGAAGGCTGCGACAGTGAGGAGCGAGTCGGTTTAGTAACGTACCCTGTGGTGACTCGCGGCTCTTTGTCTTTTCAGGAGCGTGGCCTCCCTCCTTTGAGCACCGTGGAACACTTTGCCGACATCCTGTGGTCACAATCTGGCTGCCTGCAACAAACCGGACCGTTTCAGTTTCTAACGACCTTTTCACTTTGTAGGCTTCAACTTCCTTTCCTTCATTTTATGGCCCAAATAATTATTGTATAGTTTCCAATGCAAAACGCAGTGTATTTGTGACAAAGTTATTGTGAAACGCTTTTTAGCTGAGAGGGAAATATTTGTGGCCCAGTCTCGTGTGGGGTATCGGGGGTATCGGGTCCGACGCTGCTCGTATTTGTCTTTGGAAAACTCTGATACTGCTGCACCCGATACCACCTGTGCTCTGCTCGGCTGTCAAGAGGAGGAGGAGGAGGAGGATGAGGAGAAAAGTAGCTCCTTCAACATCTAAACAACCAGCACGACACACAGCAAAGGATTTGCCACTATCAGTATTATTTATATAAATCTGTTCCTATACTTGTGCTCACGTACAAACGTGGTGTTCCCTGAACAAACAAGGCTCTCCTCTAAGTCCTCTGAGTTCTCTGAGTCTGGATGTAAATACCTGGAAATAAAAGCTGAAATATTGATCTCTTGACTTATTCATCTTTCCATGTCAAACTCAAATGTTTTCCAGCTAAAATAAAGGAATTGTCCTCATTTTGAAGGAGACTGTAAATGTGTAAACAGCGGCACTAGGATCTAACGTTGAATTTTGAAATTGAATCGTAGTTGTACACCTGTCAGAGAAAAGTGTCACTGGTGCATCTCTTAACTCTTTAACACCTGAGCCTCAAAATGGCCGTCTTTTTTTTTTGTTGTTGTTGCTTATTTTAACCATAAAAGGACTAGAAAATGTCCAGTGACTAAGTGCTTTGCCCATTTTTCCAGAATAACTTTCAATATCTGGCAGTTAATTTCAAATTTACCGCACGTTAAAATAGTGTATTAACAATGTCAAATGAAGAAAAACTCAAAGTTTCATTAAAAAAACCCCCACAAACACCAGAGTTTGTGTGTTGAATTTGAGATTTGAACAGTACAAAATATATTTAAAATAAAAACTATGGAAACTATGTACAGGCGCTTTAACCACTTTTTCCCTTTCTGGTGACAAAGACACGGATTCTCCGGCCTGACTGTAATATGCACACGTTGGCTTAAACTTGTGACTTCTCAGTTTTCAGAAACCTTTTACAGTCATGCAAAGTGTTAAAGGGTTAATGCTATAGTGTAGTGAAACCCAAAGTCTGGCTCAGGACTTTTTTTGCATCCCAAAAAACAAGATGTTTTAAACAATATGCCACCTAATATTAATTAATCTACCAAGAATCTCTTGGAAATGACTTGTTTACCAATTCAAAAATGATATTAGGTGTCGAAAATTCGGCTGTAAAGTGATTTTGGGTCTTCACTAGGGCGATGCACGGCACACATTTCACCTGGGAATATAAAAAAAAAGACTGAAATGATTTAAACGTGAGATGAGAGTCCTCGCACATAGTGTTTCAGCCATGCTTTGCCACATGCACACTAACGCAGTGGACACCACCACCTGCAGTTGATTGTTCAGCCAATCACATGCTGATGAACAGATGAAGTCCAGCTTTGTGCTGAAGTAAAAGGCAGAGATTTGATGCTCTCGTCACTGAGACCCTGATCTTCCTGCTGAGAGGCTTTCAGGTAATTTCCACTTTGGAGTCAGTGACGAACAAACTTCTAGTTTTCTGAGTGACTTGACATAAAGAGAGAGGGGGAAGAAGCTCTTTGTGTTTTGTTGCCAGAGGCTGGACACTCACTCTCTGCTGAAGGTTTAACTAGTTGTAACATTGTGACCTTTTAGGTCATCAGAAAGTCTTTGTCCTTTTTAAACCACGTGTGACCTCATGCTACAAACTTTCATTTGACGATAAACAAACATAAAAAATTCTTCCAACTTCAAGTACAGTGTGTTTTCAAACAGAAGCTTAGCTTAAATGAGGTGTGTGTGTGTGAGAGAACATCAAGTGTTGTGTGTGTGTGTGTGTGTAAACAGAGGTTAAACACTACTGTTTAAGCCTTTTGGCTTCCTGTCTAAAGGAGGTGTCAGTGTTTGGTGTAAACTTTTATGTGTCGCCACACAGTCCAGATCAAATGACTCAATGTTGTACCTGAGGCCTGCCCGTCTGGGGGGGAGGGGGAGGGGTTGATTTTTCAAAAATACTACCCTTATTCTTATACAAAGCTAAATGTAAATTGATGAATTATTCCTTTTTAAAGCGCTTTATGCTTCATGAGTGCCACTCAAACCAATTCTATCTGTACAGCTCCTTTCCTTTTCTATCACACATTGACAGGAGTGACGTAGGATCGTCTTGCTCAGACACACCAGTCAGCTGTAGTGTTTTGTGATTTTTGGTCTTTAGAAATCGTTTGCTCAGATTTACGAGAGTGACGCGCAAATCAGTGCGGCAGTAAAGCTGCTGTCGCTCCTCCTCTGTCCCCTTGAGCTAAAAAGACAAATATTCTCTATGTTCTTTGGTGTGGAAGAATGAGACGTCTACAAACTGCAGATTTGAGTTGGGGAAAGTCTGTCTAAATGGTCCAGAGCATTTTCACTAAGTTAAATCCACTGGTGCTGTGTCCTCCCGTGAGTGAGGAGCCTCCACGGCTCCTCCTGGCCCTTGGAAACAAGAGTTTACAGTACACTTCAACTAACACCTGTATTTTGATTAGTGTCCTGACAAACAGGTCATGTTACATGTCTTCCACACACAGGACAAGTGTTGTATACACAGTGGGCCCCCTCCCTCTACATGCCCCTCTATATCACTAACCTTCAGAATGTTTTCCCCTTTGGAAATGGACATGTTTTATTTGTGATCCCTCACACTAACGTAGCCTGTCCTGCTTTTTTTTTCATCTAGAGATTTTGGGGAGCTGACGTCAGGACTGTAAGGTAAGCTGGAGAACTTTCAAATGCAAGATTTGTCACCTCCGCTCAGTCAGTTCCACACTGCATGGCAAAATCAAAGAAATGTGCTTCTGCTCGGACATTAATCCCTTAAGCGCTGTGCGTAAGAGGTTGCATTATTTAAATAAACAAATGTCCTTCCTTTCTGAAGATGGATCACTCCTCGCTGCTTCTGTGCTCCATTGTTGGCGCTTTGCTAATGTGTGAGTAAAACACAAATTCTGTTGAATAATTGTATCATAAATCCATTTCTGTTTTTATCATCATGTCCAATCTGCAGTATTGACACCATCTGTGTAGTCGACTGTCATATTGTCCAAAGGGAAATTTGTTTTAATATTTTAGTTTTTGTTAGAGGGCCAGTGAATGTGTGAATTTTTTTTTTTTTTTTAAATGTACTTTTATTTATTAACCAGGAAAAGATTCATTGAGATTGAAACTCCTTTTACAAAATTGCATGAAATTACTTGAAGCCATTTCAGCATTTATTTAGATGACAGTTATTAAAGTTAAAGTAAACTTTTAATATAAATATAATTAAATCTGTGGTTGACATATTTTCTGATTCCCATGTTTGGGCTTAGAAACCAACTTGCAGTTGTCTTCCGTCTGACCTTCTTGTTGCTGCAGTAATGATTGTTTGATTGTGTTATGATTGTGCAGCACTCGGCTCCTGACCTGTTCATAACATCATCTTCCATTTTTCAGTTTCAGCTCGTGCGAGCGACTGGTGCTACACCGGCTGTGGTAAGAGAACAGATTTCTAACTCACTGAGGGATTATAAGTTTACATTTGTCCTGTCCTGAATATTAAAAGCACTTCTGTTTTTTGTCCCCCCCCCCACAGAGTCCCACACTCCAAGCCACTGGGGAGACCTCCCTGGATCTTTCTGTGATGGGAAAAGACAGTCTCCTATTAATATAGACACCAGATATGTTGATAAAGACTCCAAGCTGGTCGCGTTCAACCTCATCAACTTCACCTCCAACATCACGTCCATGATAAACAATGGACATACAGGTACAGAAACAGTGGCTCCTCATGTCCTTTCACTTGACTGTATGCTATAAACATATTGTCAAGGCCGTTGCACTCTTAACTGACTTTGTAGGCTTCTAACAAGGGTCTGCAAACTCCACCATCAAAGGAACCATCTCATTTTACCTTAAAATGAAGATAAAACGGCAGTGGTGAAATAGTGGCCATGTATACATAAATTCTGCCTTCTGTTCCTGTGTGTTAATTATTTAAAATTTCATTGCGGTAAGCAAGACAAACAAATCACATAGTTCAGGTTGTAGTGCACTTTTAGTAATGAAATGTACATACTTGGCCATTTATTTAAGAGGAAGCGGCGGCGTTCCCCTTGCTTTTATCGCTGTTTTTAGTCATAGTAACAGAGGAAAAGGCCGTCTCTTGTGACATGGATAAGAAAACGCTGCCATTATGTAAGTGTACTTTTGAAATGAAATCTTCCCACATTTTGTAGAAAAATTATAAAATCCAAACTAAATTTGTACCCAAAATAAATGGACAGAATTCCAAATGTGTCAGGAATGGCGTTTCATATACTAAAAGTTTGGGGAGATTTTCAGTGCCGTTTGTGCCATCTTCAAAATCAGGTAACAGGCTTTTGAAATTGGACAATCATCTTAATCATAATCTTAATATCAGACACTTCATTTTCAAGATGGTGGTGACTTACTCCAGGGACAGGCTGTAGATGTAGGAATGGATGCATTTCTTTAGTTGAAATATTGATTTTTTTATTCCCTTCAACAAAATACAGGATATTCCTTATAGAAAGTTACACTCGTTTTACCTTTAATTTGCAGTGGCTCCTCTTGAAATAAAGTAAAATTGTATCTAATCTATTGTAGTTTTAATGTAAAACAATAGTTTATTTGTCTTCACTACTAGTGTGTATTCAGCATGTGATAAATGGAGAAGGAAAATTGATTATCACAGAAGTCAAACATTCTTTGATAATCCTTTACATTCATTTGAATATAGTCCAACTTTTTAGCATAGTTTTTGGCCTTATTTTCACAAACTAGACATGCTACTGTAAGTTTGCGTCACATCAAAAGATGTCTTCTCTTTAAAATGATACATTTAAAGAAATTGGCTTATTTTCAGTGTGCTGCAGGTTACAGAATTATGACAAAGTAAGCACAAGTCAAGGTCACAGGTGTGACAAAGGTCCTTTGTGTGGCGTCTGGCCCAATGTCCACCCCCACGCTCTTGACTTTTGAGTGGCTGGGAATGCAGCGACGCCACATTGATCACATTTCTGCGTCTTTTCTACCAGTGAAGTGCACATTTGGAGACGATGTTGAAGTGAGTGGAGGTGGCCTTAATGGAGCGTATTCCGCAGACCAGTTTCACCTTCACTGGGGCGACACAAACCATCATCCGGGTTCGGAGCACATGATCAACGGTCACCGATCTCCAATGGAGGTATCCGTGTGTTTCTGCCATGTTTTATTGGTCATGTCATTTTCACAGCTCTAACTTGTGTCCCCTTTTTTTTTTTTTTATAGATGCACATCGTCAGTCTGAAGAAAGGTCTTACTGCGGATGAGGCCATGGCACAATCAGAAGGGATCGCTGTTCTTGGATTTTTCATAAATGTATGTGTATAAAATAATTCTAAATGCCATGTCAAGGCTTTTATGTTACATCTAGTCATTGTTGGCTGTTTTTATCCAAAGTGATTAACATTAAGGCTACAATGGTGGAAGGAAAGTGTGCACGACCAGTTGGGCTTCTTTGTAGTTGGAAATTCTTTCTGAGGTCAGGGGGAGCTTTTTTATTTATTTATTTTTTTTAAAGTGAAAAGTTTTCATTAGAAATCATTCAGTAAAAGCCAGCTAACAATCAAAACTTCCTGCCAAAGTAAAATGTAAGTTCTTCAGCAGAACATGGGTTTCACCTAATAATAGATTTTAGGTCACTTACCCAGGTTCTTGCACATATCACAACCCACTCGAATGAATGTTGGATTTATACACAAAAATCCATACAAATCTTAAATAGTTTGGTGCCAAACTGGTCTAACCCTGGTCTGGATTGTGGCAGATGATATAGAGAATTCCTCCCTCATGCATGACTGAGGTTTGCAGTGTAGTTGTTGCTCTTCGTCCTCATGTTCCACGTGTATTTATAATGGTTTCTCCTTGAAGGCAACTGAAGATGGCGATATGACGGGATCATGGAACACGCTCACGTCATATCTGACAGACCAAATAGGTACAGTAGGTGGAATGTTGTTCTGCTTAACTAAAGCAAGGCTCAGTCACTGAGTTCCACACCAGTGCAGGATTTGCTGCTCAAAAATGATGCAGCCTTTAATATGTTCGTCACTTTAGCTGATCCTAAAAACATCTGATAAATATATTTTAATATTTTTTCACTACTTGTGTAACCTTCAAATGCCAGTATTCCTTGCTCAAGGAAACTACTGAGGTTATGCTCTTAGGTGTGTGTGTATATACTGTTTTAATGTATAGCCTAATTTAATACCTCTTTGTTGTTAAAACTCTTCCCAGACACTAAAGTTTCAATTGAGGAAGACTTATCGATTCAGGACCTGATCAAAAATGTCGACCTAACAAAGTTCTATCGTTACCTGGGCTCCCTGACCACGCCCACTTGCAATGAAGCAGTCGTGTGGACGGTCTTTCATGAGCCAATCAAGATCAACAAAAAGCTGGTGAGTTACTGGTCTTTCAAACATGTCAAGTGGTTTTGTTGTTGGTCTTCTTGGACTCATTTGGAGCAGCAGTTATTTAGGCACTTTCATCTCTACAGAAACCACTACACTTTCTTGATGCTGTACTTCTTGTCTCTGAACCATTGAAACTAATGTTGGTTTAATCTGCTGTCTTCCTGGTCTCTTGAGCAAGGTGGGCACTTGAGAGGTGTTGGTGGCTCTCAATAGGCTTCAATAGCTCTTCTGTAGTGTCACTTACTTCCTCCCAGCACCTTAAGTGCCAAAAAATGTCAAATTTCAATAAACTGAAATTAATCATTTTTTTTTTTACCTTAATTGAATATAAATCAGTCCTGATCAAAAATCCTTTTGAATGTGCAACTAAACCCCTAAATCAGGTGTGCACCAGTGTATATGGTATCCTGTGTGCTGGGCAGTATGGCACAAAATTATGTGCACAACTGTAAATTTGTATAGGAGTGCTCCAACGAGAGGCACAGTTGAGTATCAGAGTCTCACTCTTGTTACACTCGGACGTGTTTTCTCTAAGGTGGTGGCGTAAATTTTACTTGCAGTTAAAACCAAATCATGTGTGGTGCAGCAAAACTGTTCAACGGGGAACCTTTTCACTGCTGCACCACACATGATTTGGTTTTTAACTGCAAGTAAAATTTACGCCCCCACCTTAGAGAAAACACGTCTGAGTGTAACATGTGTTTTTTTTATATACACACCAGTCTTGCATTGTATGGAAAGATTGATACCATCAGAATACTGCCCAGCACTAGTGTCTAGTAATGATTCAGGTGCAAATCTTTAAAGTACTGGAAGTGCGAGGCAGTAGATTTGTTTGTTCAAACACCAACTACTACATTCAAATGTTGCCATTGTCTGTCTTCGTCTACTCCTGTGTCACTGGTACTTTGTCACCCTCTTGTTAAATCACCCTGAGGCATTTCACTCCCTGCACTGCTGCCCACTCCCCCTCCTGTAGAGTAGGACTTTTGGTGGAACCTCTGGTTTCTTTTGGGGAATTTTGTCTTCCAATAGAGGACTGTTTTGTTATAAGTTCATCAGAATGAATGCGTAACTTTATTTCTTGTTTGGTTTGTTCTTAGATTGAGCGGTTTCCTGCAAATACAGGGCTCAGCAACATTTATCGGCCTACGCAAGCCCTCAATAACCGTCAAGTGTTTGCTTCACCTGCATCTCCTCTCCCTCCCAGTGAGTCAATAAAGCAAGCATATATACAGTACCTGCCATAGGCAGACAGTGGGCCAATGAGAGGTTTTGTTTACATGATCCTTGATGAGGGAGGACCCAGTTTCTTTTGTCAGCAAATCCTGCAATTTTTGACCAATAAACGAAATGCAATATCACTTTTTTTTTTGTCAGCTTTATCCAAGAAAATGGTTCTTTCTGAAATGTAGAAAAGGTCTATTGGTAGTGGCTGTGAAATTCAGTCTTTGGACAAAATGTCAAACTGCCTCTCACACTAAAAACAGACGGTCACTCCCTTTTACTGACACATGATCATTTAGATATGTGGAAAAATGCTTAACACAAACCACATTATAGAAACTAAACACAATCCAAAGGATACATTTGCTTAACATTTAAATATAATTATGAGAGTTTGAAGAAATGCTGACATTTCTTCAAAGTATTTACACAAAAGGTCAGTGTCAGGAGCTATTGCAGCAGTAATGTACATTAAAAGCATTTTGTACTTGGGGTGCAAGTCCATAAAGACATTTAAAAATCCATTCTAAAATTCACTGACAACCAATGAAGGTATTTAGTCAAGGCTTTTTTTTTTTTTTTTTTACTTCATCGCACAACTTATGGCTAGTGAACACTGTCCTGTTTACACACAAGTTGGGAACCAGCTAGGGAGGAAGCTCTTTCTCCACAAACAGGGAGAACATGCAAACTATAGGTTGAACCAGGATCTGAACCAGTGACCTTGTTTCTCACAAGGTTCTTGGGTTTCCTCCAACAGTCCAAAAACATGCTAAGGTTATTTGGACACACACATTCACACCTATTGCCAATTTAGAGTGAAGGGTTCTGTGTTTTTGCCTGTTTTGACCTTCAATAAAGTTGCTTTTTGGGGTGGGAGGGCCAAACGAATAACAGCTAGCATGCTAGCTAATCACTTGGTTTGGCAACCATGTTCAAGTGGTGTTACTAGAAAAAGCTAAAACCACCCAAAACGATTTCAGAGTCCTTTACTTTAACAAAGTATTGCATAGAACGACCACATATTTCCAGTAACTTGCTTTCGTTGTGTTGCTGATCATGTCCTCCATCCCATCTGCTCAGTATCCCTAATCTTAATCCAAGGCATCGTGATATGGGCTGTCCCAATTGTCAAATGAGTCGTTGGCACCTTTTGAATGCGCCCGACGTCTTTGCGCGTCAGTGGTTGCGTTGCAGTAATATTTGATGTAGTTTTGGAGGAAATGGACAACGTAGATGCCGGCTTGTGATGCATCTCAGGCTGAGGGACCCAAACACGGACAAGTCCAAAAATTTCTCTTTAATCTCTTAGTTCAATAAGCAAATGTTGCTAACCTGGAATATGTAGTGAAACGTATCGGCACACAGATTTCTGATTTGGAGCAACGGGTCAAATAAACCTGTTTAAGCTTCTTCAGTACTAAACCCTGTTTAAATAATATAAATTGGTTAAATGACTAAGTCCCTGCTATTAAGGCTAATTGTATTGGATCTTGCATTGTTATTGCAAGCTGCGGGAGTTGACATTTAACCTCTCGGTGTACAACCTGCCGGAATTTATTAGAAGGGGAATTGATGAATTGTGTTGGATTTAAGTTCCGAATCTAAACAGGGTTTAGTTTGGAAGAATTTATAAATGAGTGACTTTATAAATGACTACGTTAATATTAGTTGATAAAAAAACAAATTCATCGTAATTCTGTCTTTTTTTTTTAAACATTTTAGAATTGATGAATTATTAGCATTTGTCTTTGTCTCCACGCTCCAAGCCTGTGCCTGTATGTTCATACGGTTACAAAACGTGATTCACAAACAGAAAAACGTCAGCCAAATGTGAGGGAGCTGACGATTCCTGTGACCGATGGGACACTTCATGGTGCTGTGACACATTTTGACAACATCCAGGTGACAAATGCACACTCATACAGCCATCCATCCATTTTCTAGCGCTTTCTCCCCCAAAGGAGGGTCGCGGGTGGTGCTGTGCCAATCTCAGCTGACATAGGGCGATAGGCGGGGTCACAACCGGGACAGTTTGCCAGTCCATCACGGGGCCACATTCACACCTACGGCCAATTTATAGTGTGCATTTGACACAATTGCATGTTTTTTGGACTGTGGGAGAAAGCGGGAGAACCTGAAGAAAACCCACACACACGGAGAGAACATGCAGAAAGACCCTTCTTCCAACCGGAGCTTGAACGCGGGTCTTCTTGCTGCAGAGGCAGGAGTGCTAACCATGTGCTCATTGGTCTGCCTGACATAGGTAGCTGTAGCACTTTCCTGTACATTTGACAGACATTTAGACTCTGATTTTGTAAAAATGTGCAAGAATATCCACTGAGAAGAAATGGAATGTGATTAAGAAATAAACAAAATCATCACAAGCTTTGAAATGCAGGAACTCCCTTGAATGAGGATTATTTTCTGAGGGTTGACACAGTGAATATTTCTGCTCTTCTCTTTAGGTCATCCTTGGTGCTACGACGACCACTGTGGTATGAATCATTGAATTTACCCACTTACAAAATAAGATTCTGAGGATTGTCTCAAAGTGTGGATTTTGCCCTCTACACCCACAGAGCACACTTCATCCCACTGGCACCTTCTGCACCACTCCCATTGTGACGGTGAGAGCCAGTCACCCATCAACATTGAGACACGCAACACTGTGGTGGACAAAAACCTCGACGCCTTCGTCTTTACAAAGTTTGACGACAAACACGCCATCAAGTATATCACTAATACAGGACATGCAGGTTTGTCCGTATCCTTGATTTTAAAAATATTGACGACTTAAAGATGATTTTTTTTCCTTTTTAAGCCTTGGGTAAATCTGTGTATTCACAAATTACAATTAAAGCAAATTCATAATAACACTAAAGCTTAACTTTATCAGTTTCCTTACCATTTTTCTTTCTAATAATTTAAAGACTTTAAATTTAACTTTAACTTTATTTATTTTTTTGTTCAAAGTGTGGTTGTATGAGGTAATTACACTGATGGTCTGTACTGACTAAACCACTTACTCCATGATGCCATACGTATCCCAGGCCAGCCATTGTTAGTAATACCAGTCAATAAAAATGCATGGTGTAGTGGTATTTTCAGTACCTCGTACAAATCTACTTCCGCTGAAACAGCCCATCAATCCCGTGTGTAACCGTTTCTCTGTCTCCTCTGAACACTCGCAGTTAAATGTGTCTTGAAGGACGGCGTGGCGGAGGTGTCGGGGGGAGGTTTGGGACACGTCTACTCCACCCTTCAGTTCCACTTCCACTGGGGCACGGAATCACACGACTCCCATGGCTCAGAGCACAAAGTGGATTCCAAACAGTACCCAATGGAGGTCAGTCACCCAAAAATGACTCGACTGTTTAATTAAAGACAGTGGTTTGGAATCACGTCTGTTTCCATCGCGATCTAATTATGTCTTTGTTTAGATGCATATTGTGAACAAGAGGAAGGATTTAAGTTTGGAGGAGGCGGTGCAGACTCCCAATGGCCTGGCAGTTCTGGGATTCTTTATTGAGGTAACATTTACTCTGATGGTACTGATACAGTAGTTCAGTTGTGTATTTTTCCATTTGTTTATAGACTGGTGGACTTAAAACTGCAATGGACAAGTTTTTCTTTGATTAGAATTGATTTAGCAGCATTAATTGTGGAAGCTGCATGTTGCAGCTGAATACGAGTGTGTTGGAGAACTCATGCATGTAGCCTTCAGTTGGCATCAAAACTCAAAAGATGTGTAGTTTGTTAGAAAAATGATTTGTACCTACATTTTACACACGGGACCTTTAAGGCACACAAGCTCTGTGTTATTCCACATTCAAGAGAACAAGAGAATATTGTTTACAGTCTTCACACTGGAGGTAATTATTATGACACGCGACACTAGATCAGAGGAAAACTACCTGTTTTGTAACCTGCTGCACCTTTCTTTCATAAGTGACCCAACATGAACTGGCAGACACATCAAAGGAGTCTGAAATCAAACTGGCTCTCAAACAAAATCACATGCACTGATTGTATTGGACAGCGTCACGCAGCTACAACAGCTGCTCGTTTGAGGAAGAACAAAACTGGACTCATTGAAAGTCCGTCCCCTTCAGCCCGCTTGTTCACCACACAAACATTTATGCAGTCTCAAGGTCTCTGTTTTTACTTTGGGTTTCAAACCTAACTGTTTTTTCACAAGTCTTTCCATCAGGCGAGACGGCGAGCCATCCTCAACCGCCTCTCTTTGGTTCGCTTGATAGTCCGAGACCCACGTTTTCATGCAGACCAGAGTTCACTCGTTTGAAAATAATCCATACTTTTTGTTCTCTCTGGTTTACATTTGATCCAGCAAGTGAGTCTAATATGTCAAAGACTTTTCTTCAATCTTGTTTCATTGAAGGCTGTGAGTACGACGAAAAGCAGCAGCAGCAGCAGCAGCAGCAGCAGCAGTAGTTCTGCTGATTCTGGACATGCCGATTCTGGACATGCTGAGGTGAGTGGGTTAGTTTTATCAAACCAAGGCCTAAGTGTGGAGAACTGACTGAAATAACTATCTCGTTTTTCTCTGAAGACAAGTACGCCATCTAACATGGAAGTCTGGAAGAAGCTGACCCATTACCTCTCGGCTATTAAAACAGTCGGTGAGTGTACACTTCAGGGTTTTGGTAGTGTGGTTGAGTCGGGCACTGACACAGAAGCCGCCTCTACACCTGGTATTAACATGTACGATCCGATTGCTATCCGATCATGGTTGCTCCGCCTCTTCTTCTGCAAAGACTATGGCGTCACATCCTGTGCGCTGCCATATCAACAGCAATGTTAGCCGCTCATAAGGTCGCACTATTGTATGGACTTCTTGTATGGAAGAAGGAGAAGTCGTCTCCGACAAGCGGAAAAACAACAAAAGCAGAGGATTCTGTACAGTTTTGTCATCGCATTCACGTTGGCTGTGCTCGGAGCTCATGTTGTAGGTGGCGCAGAGAGGCGTCATGGACTCGTATTTACACTTCTGTTCAATATGGTCACCACCTTTGGCATCAGATAACTATCCGTCCTAAAATGTAAATGTAAAGGGTGCCATAGTCAGAGAAGTTCCCCCCTGCACAACCAACCTGAGAAACATAGGCTTTCTTTCACTGAAAATATGGCTGCCAGTGGGAAAACAAGAAATGACAAATATTTGCTCACCTGATCAAATCTGCACCTGTTTAAGAGAATGTGCCTGTGCTACATATGGAACCACTTTGACCTTGTGCAGACTTGGTGTTAACATCCATCCTGAGTGATTCAATCACATGCAGGTCACACCAAGTACATCCTCAGCTGACATCCTGCAGCAGCTTCACTAGATTTTTTTTTTTTTTTACACTTGTTCATTGATTTAGCCACCAGCACGGTATTAATAGTGATCAACACATTATTTATATTTGGTTAAATAATGGTTAAAACCTTACTAAGTCAAATGCTAACACACTTCATCAGTCACCTCTAAATGATACACCTACTTTTTATTCATTCATTCACTACATAATCACACCATTTTTTTTTTTTTATTCAGAATATTAGCTCATGCCGGAATACAACTTAAAACTCAAAAATCCATGTTGCTGCCATTTTCCTATAAATAACAGTAACTGTTATGCAACTTTGCTTTCAATACAGACCAACGAGCTAATGTCACTGACGAGATCTCCATCGACGACTTGCTCGGCAACGTGAACACGAGGGCGTACTACCGCTACAACGGCTCATTAACCACGCCTACATGTAATGAAGCGGTGGTTTGGACGATCTTTAAAGAGACTCTCAAAGTGAACCAAAGTCTGGTAAGTGGGCAGAGATGCTGTGAATCCACACACTCGTAGAGTGGCTATGTTCCGGTCACCTGCAAAAGTGTTCAAATCCTTGTTCAATCTGATTCATTCCAGATCAGAATTGATCGTTTACATTGTCTTCACGCCACTGTTTTTGTTTTTGCACGCGTCCTCCGTTAAAACATTTGTGAGACTGCACGGTGTTGAGCTGGAGATGAGACGAGATGCACTTTAACTCCAGAAATAGAAATGTGCCGGGGCCGACGTATTTCCAAATTTCACAAATTCAATTCCGATTTTAAGCGTCGAGTACTTTCTTTTGCTGACATTAAAATATATGTTTTTGTGTTCTCTTTGAATAAATTTTCATAAATTATAATGCACGTTTTCTGTCATAATGCATTAGTGGTAACAGGAAGTAGTCACACTTTAGCACATGCACGGCGCAAATCGGTTAGTGACACTGTCTAAAGCTAACATGTTTACTTAATCCCACCAGATGAGTCTGTTCCCGACTCAGGCAGGATATGGCAACGTGTTTCGGCCGCTGCAGTCTCTCCACAACAGGACGGTGTACAGCACCGTTGCATCAGCAGCCAGCGGCCCCGCACCCGCACCTGCACCTGCTGTGCTGTTTCTGCTGCCGCTGCTGCTCCTCTGCACCGTTTCATTCAATCTGCGTCAGTAAAAAAAAAAAGAAAGAAGAAGCTCATCAAACTGAAGCTGCTGTGGTGAATAATTGTATCATGCACTAATTATCCGTTTTACACTGCTCTGATTATTTTAATATTTATAACAAATGGGTAAAATTGTGTTTTTCAATTGTGGTTATTTGACGTCGTAATCGAAACATGTTTTAATTGCACTGTTCTCCAGGACATAACCTTTTCCATTATCACTAGGGATGCACCGAACTGAAAATGACTTTCCAGCATTTAACAGGCGCTGTTCCATCGTGTACTCACATCTTGTTGGAACCGTTTTTTTGGCGTTCCAAACTGATTTTGGACAAACTCTAAGCGGGAATAGATGCTTCGGTTGTGTTGTTTCGGTGCATCTCTAATTATCGCCCACGGTAGTAAAAATAGTGAGAAATTGCAAGATTGTCTACTGTATTTCGCACAGTTTTCTTAGTTCTTACTGTAAACATACTTAAGCTTAGGCCTTAGTGTTTTTTAATTCTGTTTTACTGGTCTGTTTAATTAGTAGGAAATGCATTCCTGCAAACGGTGAAAACTAAAATTGAGATTTGTATAAATTTCGCTTGCCCAGTAATTGATGCATTGTAAGTGAGATAAATAATAAAAGTGACAGTTGCATTATATTTACCAGATTTTAGGGACATATTGTGGTCGCGATCAATCAATTTTATTTATGATATAATAAAAAAAACATGATCAATTTAAAGAATCCAACAGTCATTGACCTCCTTTTATAAATGTGTGGGATTGTTCACGGACTGCAGCAGTCTTCAGATTTATGCACATTTAGAACTTTGATGTGATGATGTCACTAGTGCGACACATTATTTGTTATACAAGAACGGCTCAGCTGACCCACAATAATTCTTTTTTACTTTTCCTTTGTTTAAAAGAAAGCTCAACATTTCTCGAAATAGGGCGTTGTATTAAATTTAAAAAGTCTATATAGTCAAGTTCAGCATTACTGGAGTCCATCTTCAAGTGTCCACAAGATGGATGGATTTCAGTAAGTGGACAAGAGAGGACAATGCCAGAATGACTGTGCTGGGAAGGCGGGTGGACGCTTACAGCCGTTACAGGTGTGGCGTACATCTGGAAATATTTTTAGTTTAGTTTAACTTGAAGTGAATTACTCCAAGCCGGGCACATATTGGGGCAGAGTGCACCCGCTCCAGGGCTGCTACCCACTGTTCTGGTGAACAGACCCGCAGGTCTGTCTCCCACATAGATCTCAGAGTCTCCAGGGAAGGGTTCCGTAAATTAGCCGTGCACTTGGAAATAAAGGACCATATTTTCAGTGAGTGTGTTACAATAAGGTTGTTTTTGACATAATTGTAATGAAAGCAAAAGAGCAGAAAAGGACGTTGAATGAGTTACATTCCATTTTTCACCAAATTGGGTTTGGTGCATGTTTATCATGTTGAACCCAAAAAGATGCAGCGTGTAAGTTACATGACCAACAGCAGGATGTTTGAGCTAATTATCATTTTTAAACTCTTAGTCAACCAGCGTAGCACATCGTAAATAATATGAAGTACACAGTGCGGTATAGACATACAGTACGTGTATTTCCTATAAAGTCATCAGATTGGAACAGAGACACTTATCATAAGCTCTGAACGTGATAATATGTTGTATATAAACGTGATCATTTTATAACTTGATCAAATCCTGTAAATAAGCCACTGTCTTCTGTATGGACAATAATAACAAGCCCGCAGTTCTTTCAACATTTAATCATTACGTTTATAGAATATAATTACCAATGTTACTGGTGCGGTCCCCAAACAAAATTTGCGATTTAATTAAGATGTGTGTGTATAGGTTTAAAATAACGTGTAATAGCATGTTTTAATTCATTTACCAAACATCTCTTGGCAATGAATCATTTACTATGTCAATATGATATTAGCTGATACAGATATGGCTGTAAATTATACCACCAAACTGGCTCACAGTATATAAAATCAAGGATGTGAAAATAATGTTGGTGTACCACAAGGTTCGGTCTTGGGACAGCAACTAAAAAACAATTGCTGTCTGAGTCACTTTAGCCCCTTTTTTTCCACCTATGGTCCCAGCTTGCGTCGACGTGGCATGGTTTAGTTTAGTTTTCCACTAAAGTAAAGTACCTACTCAACGTGGGCTTCATTTTACACGCGATGCACACAAACGAGTGACTCGTGACTTGTAAAGCAGTCGAAACCGGCCTGATTCACCACAGGGCGACACTGGAAGTCATTCCTGCCTGTGGCCATAAGACTCTACTGGTTATGTATGAGTGTCAGACACTCATACATAACCAGACTTGTCAGATCATCTGTTAACATAGTATGTCACTTCAGTACATTCAGTAAATCTTCAGTATATATATCATCCATATACTATACATACTGCAATTCATTCTCTTACTGTGCATACTGCATTATATATTATATCCACAACATTTAATTTAAATGTTTACATTTTCGATCTACTTTTATATTTTAAATGTATTCTGATACCTCTCTTTAATTCTAGTTTTGTACTTTATACTGATTTATATATGCTGATCTGCTTTGTTTTTCAGTGGCTGGAGCAACTGTGGCAAATTGAATTTCCCTCTGGGATTAAAAAAGGATTCTGATTCTGATAAACATTTGTCAGAGCCCATCTTGCAAGAAAAGTGTCCACATTCAGTTATAATTTTGCTGTCATATACTCCACGTGTACAGGCGTTTACAGTTATTGTCTTTATTATTATGCTATAAACAAAGTTGATATCAGTTTAATGGGTTTTTTATCAACTCTCTGCTACTGCATTTATAAATGACATAGTTCTATAAACATCTCAGAACTGTTTTGTCTGAACTTAGAACTGTGTGTGTGTGTGTGTGTGTGTGTGTGTGTGTGTGTGTGTGTGTGTGTGTGTGTGTGTGTGTGTGTGTGTGTGTGTGTGTGTGTGTGTGTGTGTGTGTGTGTGTGTGTGTGTGTGTGTGTGTGTGTGTGTGTGTGTGTGTGTGTGTGTGTGTCTGTCTGTGTGTGTCTGTCTGTGTGTGTCTGTCTGTGAATAAACAAACCAGGGAAAGAAGCTGTCTGGTGGTGTGGGACTTGATTGACCTAAAGTGTCTTCCAGAGGACAACAGGTCAAACAGGGGGTGGGGCCAGGGCCAGGGTACGGTTTAAGTAGTGTTTCCACTAGCATCGTTTAGCATCTAGTTTTAGTACCTGCTGTGTCGTGTTGTGCCGTGCCGAGTAGAGCCGGTGGAAATACGGCATCAGTTTTCCTTCAGACTTCAAATCAGTGGCTACATTGTGTACAGTTTTTTTCTTGTCGCGTTTTGAAATTGTGATTTGAGTCACGGTAGTTGGCCATCTGGGTCCCCTTAAAGGAGATGGTAACAGCTATAAGCAGCTAAACTTCTATAGAGATCCAGAAACTGCTCTGGATCCAGTGGATCAAAAGTGTCTAAGCCTTGGCAGAGGTCTTTTTCATTGCTCTGCAGTGTATGGACCGTTGGTGCTGACATTTGACTAGAGTTCCAGAGGTCACGTGGCAGCAAAAAGGAGTGGTTATGGAGTTCACTGTGCACATTCAATCCATGGAGATTGAGCAATAGACTGAAAAACTTGACAAGCCTTTGACAAATGTACAGTATCTGATCCTTATAGTGCCACCAGCGTGTGTTTTGACATTAGTCCAAACCTGCATTATCCTGACAACTTCAACTTACATATTTTACATGATCTATGACGAAGACACTATTTACCTTCTGCTATTTACTGAAATGCCGTCACACAGCTAACACACGCACACAGTGACCCTCGATGTATTCCATCACACCTCTTAAAAATGCTGTTCCTGTACATTATTTCTAAACTTCAGTGTAGTTGGACTTTGCTGGAGCTTGTTTCTTTAACTACTTTTCATAGTTGTCTTTAAATTAAACCTCCCTCTCAAATTGTACACCCTCTATCAAATTGTTTTGTAAATTGTAATATAAATATTATAGTATAACTTAAGTAGTGCAAAAAATAAATGCATTTCACTTATTAAGATGAGGTAATGATAAGCCGTATGCTCGGCCATTTGATTAATCAGTCGACTTTCTTTTTTGTCTTTTTAATAATGACAAAAAATGTTCAGCTTCTTAAATGTGTTACTTGTTATGTGCTTTGCATCACATAACAAAGACATCATTTAAACAGAATCATTTTGGTTTGCAGACAAAAGAAGACATTTGAGAACATCATCATTTCGACATCTGGGGGAAAAAAAGCAGTCAACAAACAATGACTCTATTAAATTGAGAAAATAATTGACAGATTAATTGATTATGAAAACATAATCTTCAACCCTAAGTGGTTTTCAACCATCAGAGACTGAGCTGAAGGTCACAGGTGTAGTCTAAATTCCAGTGAAATGAGCAGCTGTTGTGCTTGCAATTTTCATGAAAATCCACAATTTTTCCCCCCCCCATATCAATCATACACATATTTTCACATAAGGTAAAGGCCTTCTCTTGTTTGGCTGCCGTCACATTATCCCATGTTTTTGTATTTGCGAATATTCAAGAAAAACCCCCTAAAGAACAAATAATGTGAACAAACTTTGTGTGCAGGTGCAGGGAGGTGTGTCGTCAGACACAGAGAGAGGAAATAAAAGAGGGAGGCTGAGGCCTCCTGTCAGAAGACACACGGGAAGGTAAAGGTGCATCAAAGGTAACACACTCTGCTGCTTAGGTCAGCTGATCCTGCTCAAACATCTGCTCCAAATGATTAACCTCTTTCTTTTTGGATTGCAGCACACAAATGTGAGCTTTTGGTTGTGACTGTTTTTTTCTGACTGATCCTTTAGATGAAATTCCTTCTAACAACTGTGTGTGTTGCTTGGATCCTCATATCGAGCGCCCAGTGTGCCAGTAACGGTACGCGTTTTAACCACTATATGTTTTACTTACATTCTGAACTACTACTCCACAAGTGATACTTATTGTTGTTTTCCTTTTTGCAGCTTGGTGTTATCATCTGCCAGCCTGCAGTGAGTAATCTTTTTTTTGTTTTGTTTTACCTGTAAATGTCCACACACTAGCCTGGGAAACAGTTTTTTGGCCTACAAAGAGAAGTCATCTTGGCGAGCAATTTCTTCACTAAATAATCAAATTTTAAGAAAGAAATATACAGTAACTTTGTCTTACAGAGATATTACAGCTTGAATCCCCAGTAACGAGCTATAACAAAGGGTTGCATGGGATGCAAATATAAGAAATTGGAAAGTATAACTTCATGAAGTCAGCTTAATCAAGAAAAAAGTACAAAACTGTACGAGGAGCCAGGGGCAAGACTGTCATTTAAAAATTAAAATTTCAGGTTCAAGTTCAAATGTGTATTTCTCAGCAACATCTTAACAGATGCAGATGAATATTTACTAGTGCTGTCAAATGATTAAAATATTTGAACGCGTTTAACTGACAGCCCTAATATTTACACATTTATGTCAGATGGTAACAGCTATAAGCAGGTAAAGTTCTTTACAGATTAAGAATGTCCAACAGTATGTAAAAGTCATGTGACTAAGTGTTTAAGCCTCTCTGAGTGACCTTGTCTGTGTTTATAGATGAAGCTGTGTGGTCAGCCATTGTTCCTCAATACTGTGATGGGACCAGACAGTCCCCCATTGACATCGTCCCATCAGATGCCAAACCTGATCCTGAACTGACTCAATTCACCTTTCACAACTTTGACAGCAAGTCTGCACTGGAAAGCATGGAGAACACTGGCCAGACAGGTGGGAATGGCACAATCTGTCAAAATCTCTTAAACTACTGTCCATCTATGCTAACAACTCATCTCCATTAAAAAACAGTATTTGAGGGAAAAAAAAGCTATTTGAACTGATTTTAAAAGTGTAAAAAAAAGGCTTTTAAAATGGCTTTAAGCCAGAGATCAGTTGCAGATTTTGGCTCCAGCTCCCAGTGAGTCTCATCTGAAGGATAAAGCAACGTAACAACGTTTTCTTGCCCTCCTTTTTTTTTTTTTTGAACCTGCTCCAGTCAAGGTTCGCTTTGGCAGCGGTGTGGAGATTTCAGGAGGAGGTCTGTCCGAGCCCTATGACAGCCTACAGTTCCACTTGCACTGGGGAAACGGCACCTCTCACCCTGGCTCTGAGCACACTGTGGACGGAAAGCGCTACCCCATGGAGGTAAACAACGTTTTCTTCAATGTTGATGTATACAGAGTGGAATTTAGAGCACCTGGTCATTTTTTCACCTCACCCTCACAGTTGCACATTGTGAGCAGTAAGTCGTCCTACAACGGGAACATAACTCAGACAATTGCAGATCCGACAGGACTTTCTGCTCTTGGTTTCTTCATCGAGGTGAGATGCATTCACATGTTTGCCAAAATATTGATCTGTCTCTCGCCTCATTCTGTAACACTGCTATTCTACATCATCCGCTGAAATACTTGCTAACCAAAGCTTAGGATGCTGTAGCTTGAAGATTACAGCATTATCCGTATAATTATGAGGATTAAGGAATTAGAATTATTGTATAAACTAGATTGGACTTTTTCTTTTAGACCAAACACCATGGGATAAGACTGATAACATACATTGTGCCAACTACTTTTTCTATTTAGCCGCTGAAGCACTTGCACCAGCAATCAGTACTTCTAAGGACACATTTATTAATTATATTGTCATATATATATATATATATATATATGTATATATAACAGGATCAGCAATCCTTACTCAACATGACTGACTTCCAAAAAAACAATAGTGGAGGTCTTGCCCAGTCTAGTGTTGTGGTCATTCACCAGTCTGACCAGCTTGATTGGTAGCAGTCAAATAGACCCCTATTCCTTTGTTTGGATCCTTCACTCAGCTTTCGTCAGGAGACTTTTCCAAGTTTGTTAGCCGTCACATAATTTTAATTATTCTTATCTTTCTACAGGAAATGTCAAATGATGAAATTGCAGAACCCGAGAGCTGGAAAATGTTGACCTCTTATCTGGGCAGTATCTTATACAAAGGTAAGGTGTTTTTCAGGGCTCATCTCAGAGACACACCTAATGACACAAAATGAGCAGCTGATTCGAAACTACCTTGGAAAAGCCAGGCGGAGGCAAAGAAACCCAACACTTCACACAATGAGCAAACACCAGGCGTCAGTGGAGAGAAAAAAAACTCCCTTTTAACAGAAGAAGAAGATCTTTAGATCTTTAGACATTACCATGGCTTCCAGTTCCACTGTGAGGAACCTTGGAGTTATTTTTTACCAGCCCATGTCATTTGACATAAAACTCGCACATAAAACTCATTTCCAGAACAGCCTTCTTCCACCTGTGGAACATTATGAACATTAGAAACATTCTGTCCTTAAAGGACACTGAAAAACTAGTTCATGCTTTTGTGATTAGATCACTGTAACTCCTTATTATCAGGATGTTCCAACAAGGCTCAGTTGTGGTCCACAGAGTCTGTAAGAGCAGAATGGGAGCCAGAGCCTTCAGTTACCAGGCTCCTCCTCTCCTGTAGAACCAGCTCCCAATGACAGTTCCCAAGGCGGAGCCTCTCTCTGTATTTAAAGTTAGACTTAAAACTTTCCTTTTTGATAAAGCTTATAGTTAGAGCTGGCTCAGGGAAACCTGGACCAGCTCTTAGTTATGCTGCTATAGACCTAGACTCCTTGTTCTTTCTCTCCCTAGTTTGTGTCTTTCCTTCCTTTCCTCTCTCTCTCACACTGTGTCCTCATCTTGCAGGTTGCAGGATCCAGATCCAGTTTCGAGGCTAATATTATTATTATTATTATTATTATCATACATGTCATATCGTCACAATTATTATTATGCTATATTTAAAAGTCGATATCAGTATAATTTTATCAACAGTCTCTGCTGCTGCTTGTATAAATGACATTGTAGTTCTATAAACATGTCATCACTGATTCAGAACTGTCCTGTCTAAACTGTGTATCTGCTCCTGGTCCCTTTCTTCTCTCTCGACCTTAGCTCCCTCTTGTCCTTTCTCTCCCCCAAATATCAGCTGTTGTTTCTGTACTCAGATGACTCTGTTTTAATGGAACCTGGGATTTCACTGGATGATCTCCTGGATGGAGTGGATCGCACAAAATATTATCGCTACCTGGGCTCCCTAACCACCCCCGATTGCAATGAGGCCGTGGTTTGGACTGTGTTCAAGGAGCCAATCAAAGTCAGCAAAGATTTGGTGAGTTTTTCCCTTGTGATGTTATGAACCCACAGAGCACAGCAGGTCCACATGCTCCACCGGTGTCCCTCACAGCTAACTCTCTATCACTGTCCTTGTCCCCAGATTGACCTCTTCAGCACAACAGTGCACATCTCTGACAGCTCATCACCTTTTATGATCAATAACTACAGAAACATCCAGCCAATGCAACCAGTCATGACAAACTAAAAGCAGCAGCACTGGTTTTTTCTTATGTTGACATTTACTGTAGAAAAAAAAAAATCCTGTCACATAACACAAGATGGTGGGTGCTGATAAAAAAAAAAAAGAAGCACCAAGAAGAACCAGTTTTCCCTCAGTGATCAGAATCAGCACATGGTCAGGGGTGTGGCCTCCTGCTGTCACATGAAGATGATTCACTAGCTTTTAAAAAAAAAATATGAGTCTGAGTGCCACCTTGGTTACGCACTGTTTTTAAAATTATTTTGCTAACTACATCTCCCTATAAATACAAGGAGCTTCTGAGGTGACTTTAAAAAAAACAAGAACACAAAAAACAGGCACATTAAACAGGTATACTGTATTTATAAGTTTGTACACAAGCCACCCGGTCACTGCATTGAAAAAAACTTGCATGTATGGTATTTATTATCTTGTCTTTCCTATATGCTAAATTCCAGGGATGCATCTGTCTTTGGCTGTCTGCATGTGAGCCGTACTAAGAATCCTCTGTCACTGAACCCATATTATAATAAACTCATATTTTGGAAAACACAACCGAGGTTCATTTCTGCGTGGTCCTCTAAATATCACCTAAATCCAAGAGTTAGTCTTCATCATAATTAGTCTGTCAGTCTACAAATACGATCAACTATTTGACACGACGGTCTATAAGGCTCTTAATTTGAAGTAAAATGCTTTTTTCAACATTTAAATACAGTGATGTTAATATAGGTCCAGCAGAGCCAGCTACAGACTCTTCACAGGAGGCTCTCTCGTCATCCTCCTCTTCCTCAAGTGTAGTGAAATTAGATTAAGATGGGGCGAGAGATAAGGTGACTCTGATTATGTTATTATTATTATTATTATTGTGTGTGTCAGACTTCCTCAGCTCCACTCTAATCACATACTCTGGTATATACAGCACAGTGGCGATGGCTCAGCAAGGGAAGCTCAGCTTCCTCTAAAATGTCAGTTTTAGAGAACAGTTGATGTTCAGCTTCAAATGCCTGATAATTGGGTCGTGTGGAGGCTGTCGGTGCACAAGTGTAAGGATAGATCGCATTAAATTCTGTAGTAGCTGCCTTTTTAGTTGTTTTTCTGTTTTAAAACTGTATGGCGATAATTCCATTGCTAAAATAACAAATCTAATGGTAGCAAAAGACTTTTCATGAGTGCTGTAGATATTTGGGGTAAGTTTGGTTTGTATTGCAGTTTGGGGTCACAGTCCTCGTTTTTAGTTATTTCGTTTAGTACAAAGCTCGTGCTGTGTTCATTAACGTGGGGGGAAAAAAAATCCATATAAACATAGTTTTGCACACAATTCAATCCATGCAGAATTTATTTCTAGAGAATTTGGTTGGGCACTAAACCAAAAACTCCTTCCTCATTCCTGCCCCAGAAATGCCTTGGTGAGACTGGCATACTTGGGCATTCATGTTAGATGTGTTATTGTGAGCAGACTTGACTCACATGGGCAAACAATTTATTTATTTATTTATTACGGTCATGACATTTAGATCACTCATCACATAACAGTGCAGTTCACACAATATACATAACCGAAAGGGAATGCGGGAGAAGCAAAGCTTAACTAGTCCCGCCCCCATTAACATCATACATTTTGTTTACTTTTTTTCTTTTTTTTTTATGACATTTTGACAAAGAAAACATATTTCAGCATCCGATAGCAGAGATATGGTCTAGCTCTAGACAGTCATGTGTGTTTATTCATATGTCCATGATGTTCCGTGACATTCTCGACTTGTTGCCTGGCATATTCAACTTCCCAAAAGTCACAAATAATCCAATCAATAGAGGGCAATGCATCATATTATTTATTTATTTTTATTATATATATATATATATATATCACTTTAGTCATCTATTTCATCCGTAGGTTTCGCCTCGCTTTTCTTCTCCATTCTTTTCATGTGCTCGAGGATCTGCAATGCTTGCAGACAGTCTGATTTTTATTGACGAGGTTTACACTGCTGCTGCCACAGTCCACGCTAATGGATTTAATAGATGACGGTGCAGCCTGAAACCTCACCTCTGCACGGCACAGCTTGGGTTGCTTTCCACTGCACTACTTAATTTTACTCGTGACACACACACACACACACACACACAAACGAGTTACTTGTAAAGCAGTTGATTTCAGTGTAACTGAATCATTAGAATCAGTTAATTAAAAATATTTGTTAAGTTTTTTTAACTGATCTACATTTCGGCATTGTTCGGCTTGATTCTTGTGTCGGACATCTCTTCCTGCGACGGCACTCTGACCAATCAGTGGCCGGCAGTCTGGCAACGTCACGCATAGTATCGCCTCAGCTCGCTTGGAACCTCGCCAGAGCAGGTACTAAAAAAAGTACCAGGTACTTTACTTGTGCCACGCAACTTAACCGTGCCAAGAGAAACCAGGCGTGGTGAGCTAGTGGAAACACTACCATTAGTGTGGGAAAAAAAACAAGTTTCGTATAAACACAGTTGTGCACACGATCCAATCCAATGCAGAATTTATTTCTAGAGAATTTGGTTGGGCCCCGAACCAAACCATGGCTTGTGTATTTAACAGTTGGGGTTTTTTTATGGCTCAGTTTTGCAACCTTTGTAGATATACCTAAAAAAAAAAAAAAGAAGCTTGTGGGATAGTTACCATCTTGTCCTTTGTTGCTTAAATTACAAGCATTTCAACACAGACTGCATCTCTGATAATATAATAGCTAATCAATCATCAGTATATGGGAAAGGAGTTGGCTCTCGGCTGTCTTGTCATGGTTTCACCTCAGGCATCCACTGTGACAACTAAATTACCTAACTGCGAAAAACAATTAAACTGGTATCCTGAAAATAGTGGGTTGCCGTAAGTCATTTAGAAACAGCCACTGTCACGCCTGCAGGTAAGGGTCAGAGGACGAGATAGCAGATGTGACATGCAGGTACTGTACATGCTGCTTTGATAAACTAGTTTCATAATTGGGGCCTGTTTTTTATTCCGATTGTTGCAACAGGACCATGCCCAGCACAAAAAGAGAAGGTCATCTTTCATCTTATCTTGGTTACATCCATCAACACATGGCAGATGGTATGCTGCACAGTATCTCCACATGTGGTGTGAGCTTGGCCACGTCTCATACCTGAGTATGACTCTTTATTGACTCTTTGACCCGTACACGTAAAGCACATGATGTTATTATTCTGCCTGTCAGGCCTTCATAAACACAAATGATGTCATGTTATTTGTACACGTTGTCCTTTAACTGGGGCAATGGCAATCAGTGGTAATCAGTGGTAGAGCAAGTTGAACTGAAAGGCTGTGGGTTTGATTCGCGTCTCTGCTAGTCTACATGCCGATGTGTTTATGGGCAAGACACTTGACCCCATGTTGCTCCCGACGGGTGTGTCAGCAGCGTGTCAATGGGTATGAGAGATGAGTGATAGATGCGCTGTGAGAGTGAATGACAAAACTATAGTGTAAAGCAGCTTTGAGTGACAGCCCATTAACCATTGAAAGGTGCAAGTACACGTAATGAGTAAATGAGGATTTATTTAAGGATTTACCAGGGATTTATGAGGATACTCAGGCTTTTCCGTTACTAACGATATAGTGGACACAGAAAACTGATCGTCATTTCAGCTTCCTCAGAATTTTCAAAAATTTGTGTCACTCAAACAAAGGACTTGAAACATGGTTCCACTCGAACATGATTCAATAGCGATTGTTGTGATGCTCCTGTTGCTTGGGAAGGAAGAGTTGAGGGTTCTTCCTGTGGCTCTTCCAGTGCATGTTGCTATTGTATAAGATGTGTACCATTGTAGATAAGAGAGTGTCTGGGCCAAGGAGTCAATTTTTACTGTGCTGATGCTGTTGAACATTAACCACTTTAAAATGCAGTCTTTACCTATAATGTCTCTGTAAGAGTTAATACTTAACCTGTTCTTTGCTTGGATTCTGCAATTTCCCATAAATACAGGGCTCACCAAAGTTTATTAACCAAATAATGTCACAATCTCTCAACAGACGTCAAGTGTTTGTCTTTCCTGCAGCTCATCTTCCTCTCAGTGAGTCAGAAAATCTTATGAGCCATGGTATTTATGGCTCCAGGTCTCTCTATGTCTACAGAGACAATCCACTCTTAAGCTTGTTGTTGTATGTATGAGCCCTTTCACTGTTGGTATGCCATATTGTTATTATGGGTTTATATATATATATTATATTATATACCTATAGTGTATGTCTCATCACATACCACACCTGTGGTGGAGTGATATGATGATGAGGCGGTGTAGCCCTCAGCAGCTTTACATGAAATTAGACACAGAATAAATCTATTTATTGTGTTAGTCAACAACAATGTTGCTTAAAAAAATACATGTAAACATATTAGTTTGACTGGAATTGCACAAAATCAAATTTTCATTGTCAAACTAACACACCCACATGATGTGACTGTGTACAAACTACGACTGCATATGCTATACGATTCTCTGTGACTCACACTTTTATTGTGTTTTATGTTACACGACAAGAACATATCATCTCCACACATATGGGGGAAAAAAGAGAAAACAAATGAAAAGCAGCAATAATAATGAAGACAATAAAACAACAACAAAAACATACAGAAACAAGGTTCCAAGGCATATTGGTAATCACCACATCCGTCCTACATTCATAAATGTGACACATATATTTATTGATGCAGGAGGGTCGACTCTGGCAAGTGACGAGATATGCAAATCCAAAGAATTAGTCCATTAAGTCCTTGCCCCATTTATCATCATTTTTATTTTTCCACCTCGGTCATCAGGCTATATGAATTTTTTTTCTAATGCTGCTACCTTAGCCAATTCTGAAAGCCATTCTTAAAATGATGCGCCCCAAGCATCTTTCCACTTTCTCATTATCATCTGTTTGCCAATCCTAATACATGTCTGGACCCAGCTGGCTAGTATGTATAGGATAGTATGGAGGATAGTATGTATAGTTTGTGGTCCTGGCTAATCTTTGAGGAAGCCGGTCCACAATTATTACCTCTAAAAACAAAAACAAACAAACAAAAAAATAAAAAATTTTAAATTGAGTGGACGCGCTAACAACTAGCCTCATGCTAATCAGAAACCGCTTATTACTACCAATCTAGTGGAGTCAAACTCAGTTCATGGGACTCAGTCAATGGGACAAAGGCAGTAGTACAATAAAACAGTATAGCTGAGTGTGACTTGACTGTGCACTGAAATGTTGTGACTGTTGGAATGTTGAGTTTTTGACTGAACAACCAAACCAGTTCAGGGTGACAGTGACGTGTGGTCATGCACCCGCATTTCTTCTGTGAGACAATGGACGTCAACCCCCTGTCATTTATCACTGAGGTGATCATGTAAACTACATACTGTATATGTGTGTGCGTGTGCAGCTGTGCAATCATTAGGCTAATGTTAGCGTTTCTTAGCTGTACTTATTAACATATTAAATAATGCTTCCTATTTTTCATAAAGTCTACAGTGGACACATTTGACTTTCATTCACAGCAGTTCTGGACTTCACCAGGTAAAATGAGTTAGCTTTGATAAACAAGGGTCCGAAAAAAGTCCAAAAACAGGTCCAATAAAACCATTGCATAATACATATTATAAGTAATGCAGTGAGATAAAATGTGCACAGGAAATAAATATCGGTTCTACTCTGTTTTGTTTCTTAATTAATTTGTGAGCGGGAGTGCAACATGGCACTTTCACAAGCACTGTTCTGATCTCTTTCTCCATGTAAATGATCGGCATTGTAATGAAAACTGTGTTATTTGCAATTAAATAATGGTTGTTGGTTATGTTTTATGTATGACTTTATTATGACTTTAATATTTTCACTTGAGTTTGGCTCCTATGTAACTCAAACCCAGTTTACGTGTGATTTGTTGTTTCACTTTATCACAAGCTTGGTGCTATTGTTTTGTATTTTGTGTCCCCATCTTTAATGCTGGGGGAGATGAATCTTATGTATACATTTATTAGTAAACTAAATGACAATTAAATCATAATGGCATTAACTGTTCATGAGCTATGTTGTTTTTGATTTTAATTTTGAATCCCTAGTGCACATGGCAGATGCAATCATACATTTATTTTTCTGTGACCATTATCCTCATCAGTGTAGAGCAAAAAGTGCTATTTGAACAAACTAAAGACTGAGTTGAAGTGCCTTCATACTTTCACTTACCACTGAGTGAATTCTTCTAATACAGAGCACAACAGTAGCAATCTTCTTTACTACTGTTTGGGACTAGCTGGTTTCTTCCAGATTCCAGTCAGAGACAGTAGTTCAAACAAGTCTTGTTCCTGGATTATATAACATTACATGTCATTTAGCGGACACTTTTATCCAAAGCGACTTACAATAAGTGCATTTCAACATTTGGGTGCAAACAAAAGCTAGAAGTAAGTAAGTGCTTCAAGTAAGCCAAAGTATAAACTTTTTTTTTTGTCACTGTTGTCGAGGTAGAGTCGAAAGAGATGTGTGTGTGGATGTTTCATAACCTTGCTCAGCAATGTTTCTTTGACACCGATAAAAGAAACAATGCTGACTATCTGGTTTAAAAGGTTGCAGTAAATGTGTGTCTTGGATTATCCATCCATCTCAACCACCTGCCCTCATCAGAAACAGTGTGATTTACTTCACGTTGCATTGTGTAACATTTGCTGATTTTTGTTGTTTCTTTGCCTCTGTTTGGTCATTGGGAACAGAAATGATATATCATAAAATTTTTAAGCTGCATCCTTCACCTGAGAACTGCCTCTGTCAAGCAACACTATCAGACCTGAGTGAGGGAGCCTTTGTTTGTTTACAGTTGAATGCTGCTTGGGCCACATTTTTCTGCCAAAGATAATATAGTGCAAACCCGACATGCTTTCTGTACTTGGAGCCAGGCACAGTCAGAGTATGTCTCTATGTCTGTCACGCAGGTCCAGTGCTCATTTTGACAGCAAATGTTGTTACAGTCTTGTGATTAAAATACCATTTAGTTTAAGTCATAATCATCTGGGATGGTGGAGTGATCTCAGATGTTTATGATTATATATATACTGTATATCTTAGATTTAGACTAAATCTACAATAGATTTACTCTTCCCTAATAGCATTTTCATCTAGTTTTTATTCTAGTAGATACACTGCAGGGTTATAGGATGATACATTTTATCCTCTTGTTCAATATGAACAACAGGTAAAGTAAGAGTTAAGTAGTCCCCGAGTATCATAATGGCTGGACGTAGAGCTGAACGACAGCGAGCGCCCCCACAAACCAGGAGAACTTCTGTTATTGAATCTGGTGTTTCCTCTCCTGCTGGTGTTTATTCTCCTGCTGGTGTTTCCTCTCCTGCTGGTGTTTATTCTCCTGCTGGTGTTTATTTTCTCCTGCCTCTGCTGGTGTTTATTCTCCTGGTGTTTATTCTCCTGCTGGTGTTTCCTCTCCTGCTGGTGTTTATTCTCCTGCTGGCTGGTGTTTCTCTGCTGGTGTTTATTCTATTCTCCTGCTGGTGTTTATTCTCCTGCTGGTGTTATTCTCCTGCTGGTGTTTCTCTCCTCCTGGTGTTTATTCTCCTGCTGGTGTTTCCTCTCCTGCTGGTGTTTATTCTCCTGCTGGTTTTTCTCCTGCTGGTGTTTCTCTCTGCTGGTGTTTATTCTCCTGCTGGTGTTCCTCCTGGTGTTTATTCTCCTGCTGGTGTTTCCTCTCCTGCTGGTGTTTTTTCTCCTGCTGGTGTTTTCTCTCTTGCTGGTGTTTATTCTCCTGCATGTGTTTTGGGTCGTTGTAGTGTGTTTGTCCCTGTCAGCCACCGTAGTATTACTATTGTAAATACAAATCTTACATACTTAGGTTTATCACATATAGGTATATGAAATGTTAATAAGTGTCTTAAAAGCAATGATATGTGTTCATAAACTTTATTAACACTTATATTGACTTATCTTGGGTAATTTGTCAGGTTTTATCAGTGCCTTATTGATGGTTAATTACAGCTTATCACAGGATCTTAAAAAAAAAAAGATCCCAGCTGAAGCATTTTTGAGTCTTGCCACTCCAGCAGTTCCACCCCGTGCACCATTTCTATCTGGCTCAGATCAGTCTGTCTCTGCCTGTCTGTGTATCAGTCTGTCATCTCTTTGCAGTACTGTACGGAGTTTCAGTCATGTGGCTTTGTACGGGTATGGCCCGCTCCAAAGCCACCTGACAGAAATGACCAAAGTTACAACATCACACTGCTCCACTTTAAAGAAAACAGTCACTAAATGACCAAGGTGCTTTATGATATGAAAATATCATACATAACATACAAGTTTGAACACACGCTTTTCTACATTATAGATTAATACTGAAGACATCAAAACAGACATTATCCATCCATACAGTATCTATCAATTTATCCACTTTTGCCAATCCCAGCTGACATAGGGCAGAAGGCACAAGGACGCAAACCAGCAACCTTCTTGCTTTGAGGCAGCAGGACACACTGACATGCATTTGGGTTTTAAAACTGTTACATACATGTAAGTGTGTGTAAGGTTTCACACACACGGTCAGCTCTACAGGAAATTATTTCGTATTGACACTGATATTGATGTTGTAGGCTAATTCAATTTTGTGATGCAGGTTGCCAAAGGTCAGACAGTTTGGACAGGTGACCAGTCCATCACAGGAACAACACACAGAGACAAACAACCATTTATTTTGATTATTCAAACCTACGGCCACTGTGGGAGAAGTACCCGAAGAAAAAAATGTACTGCTTGTTCTCCTGTCTGTCTCGCTGTCTCTCTCTCCCCTACTTCTTCCGTTCCCTTGTCTCTCTAACTACACCACAAATAAACCCACAAACGCCTTTCTCAAAATACAATAAGAACTAGGAAATTCTCAAATGATTTCCATCTTTATTTAACAGATCAACTCGAAGGTTGCAGGTTCAATTCCAGGCACTGTACATATGTATATAAATATATAAGATGGAATAAGAGGCACATTCAGTGTCTTTGTTTGTTTGTTTTTGCACCAGTACGACGTCATGCCACGTGTCTCACAACATGTAGGATTTTTCTGTGTTCGATATCCAACCCAGTGATTGGATCAATACAGATATGGAGTATCTGAGTGGTACAATATAAACCCCCCCCCCATAGTAAAACTTTGAAATTCACATATGGGAGGAACCGTTCCTCGAACTCTGAAAGTTAAGGACAGTTTGGAGTTTATTTCATTGAAAAGCATTTAAATTCCTCAAACCAGTTCTGCCAACATCAGTACACACAGTCACTGAATCTTGTATGGTGGAAACTTGATTTGAGTGAGATTAGAAACGATTGTTAGGAAGTCCACCCCTTCTTGTAATACACAGAACAGTTCCGTAACTGTCTTTTATGACACAAGCAGTCACTATGATAAACCGGGTTTAAAAGTATGTCCCCATAGTCACTTACAGACTTAATAAATGGTAAATGGTTTGTATTTATATAGTGCTGTTCTAGTCTTTATGACCGTTCAAGGCTCCATCACACAGTTTCACCAAAGCCATTCACCCATTTACTCACACTTTCATACAGCACATTTGAAAATGCCAGTCATATTTCATACCCATTCACGCACAGCCAACAAAGCTGTCGGGAACAAAGTTGGGTTAAGTGTCTTGCCCAAGGACACATAGGCAAGAGTAAATCCTCTTACGGATGATATATTGAATAAAGACGTATGTATACCTTTCAACATTGAAACAAATAGAGTCCTAATGTCTGGAAATGATTAATTGTTTGTGACTCCCTGGTTGGAGGGGGACAGAAAAGTCCTACCATTTTTTATACAACGTGACATACCTCCACCAAGCAGGAGAGAAGATCCAGAGACTCAAAATATGCCCTATCACAGGCATTAATCAATGACTCTTCCTGGAAAATTGTGCTTACAATCATGTCACAATCATCATCATCAAAAAAAAAGAAAAAAAAAAAGTGAATTGCAGTGAATAAACACTGCACAAGTGTAGGGAGGTGCCTCCTTGTGTACGGACAAGGTCAATAAAAGACAGACTCCACAGCTATTTGAAGACTCACTGGAAAGTCAAGGTACAGCAAAGGTGAGACACTGATCAACTGGATTCAGATACTCAAAGATCGTTTAACATTTGTGTGGATGTATATAAATCTGGTGAGTAACCTTTTGATTGTTACTTTTAGATGAGCGTCCTTGTAACAGCTCTGTTTGCTGCATGCGCCCTGATATCAAGTGTCAGTTGTGCCGCCAGTTCAGTTGGTAGGTATTTTGATTGTTTATCTCAGATATACACTCTGGTATTAATACTCTCCAGCCATTAATATGCAAACTGTTTATTTCTCTTCTTTCAGAGTGGTGTTATCATCTGCCGTCCTGCAGTGAGTAATCTTCTCTTTTTTACCTGTAAATGTCCACAATATGAGGAATATAAATGTCTCCTCTTCGTTGTCACTGCTCCTCAGAGTCTTGTCTGTGTTCACAGATGATAGCAAGTGGCCGGTCATTGTAAGTAAATATTGCAATGGAACCAGACAGTCACCCGTCGATATCGTCTCAACAGCTGCCAAAGGAGATGCTAAACTCACTGAATTCACCTTCCATAACTTTGACAGCAAGTCTGCTTTCAAAAACATTGAGAACACCGGGAAGACAGGTGTGTCTGTGTGTGTCTGTGTGTGTTTTCTGCCTTCATTGGACAGGACGGTGAAACATGAGAGAAAGAAGACATCTCACAGGTGGAATCAAACCTGGGTCACTGGATGCACTGAGTACTAGTACAAATACTTGAAAACAAAAATACATGTAAACATTTGGGTTTGTCATCAAAAAGATAAAAAAAATAAGGCACAAGATCAATATTTCAGCTTTTATTTCCAGCTATTTAGATCAACACTATAGGAGGATAAAGCAGTAGATAATGGATGGATGGATGAAAGATATACATAATATTTGTCCTTCGCTGTTCGTCCTGTTCTTTCTATCAAATGACTTGTGTTGAGGAGCTACTTTTCTGATTCTGATACCCGGTACTGGTTTTGTTGCATCTCTAGTGTTTATGGTAATAAACATATACTCAGACTTTATTGGTCACAGCATCTACTAAACCAATGACTTTTATTATTTGTACTCCCTATTTTTGAACCTGCTCCAGTCAAGGTTCATTTCGAGGGTGGCATGACGATTTCTGGAGGAGGTCTGTCCGAGCCCTATGACAGCCTGCAGTTCCACTTGCACTGGGGAAACGGCTCCTCCATTCCTGGCTCTGAGCACACTGTGGATGGAAAGCGCTACCCCATGGAAGTAAACACAGTTTTCTTCAATGCTGATGTGTGTATACAGAGTGGAATTAGAGGGCAATAGCTTCATACTCACATACTTTTCTTGACGTCCACAGATGCACATTGTGAACATCAAGTCAGTCCATAATGGAAACGTGACTGCGGCGGTTACAGACTCTACTGGACTTGCTGCTCTTGGTTTCTTCATTGAGGCGAGATGCATTCCATTACTTTGTACATGTATATGTATGTATAGATACATACACACAATGACATCAGTAAAACCTTTTTTTTTAGGGGTGCAATAATTCAAAGTGCCAATGCTAATGAACTTATATATCTGGTTCAATTCACATGCTTTCTTTGTGAAGTGCAAATGAGGGACAGTTTATCCGAAGGATGAGGATGTAATGCTGCAGCTCTGGAATAATGTCACTCCGGCTATTTCCATACTTGTGCAAAGGATGTAAGGATGAGATATATTGAGTCTGTCCGGTTCTGTGATTTTGTTGGGACGTGATCTGTGTGGATTCAAAGTGCGGTATCGGTCACAGAGTTCTAGAGCTCTACTGAACATTATGGTGTGCTTTCCTTCAGGTAATGCCAGGTGATGCGACTGGCCAACCAGCTAGCTGGAAGACCTTGACGTCTTACCTGGCCAATATCACACAGAAAGGTAAGGAAATTTTAGTTTTACCCTTGGAATGACATGTCAGCTGCAGTCTCTTCAGAGGTTGTTTGTGTCCCCAGGTAACTCGGTGGCAATGGCAGCTGGGATTTCACTGGATGATCTCCTGGAAGGAGTGAATCGCACAAAGTATTATCGCTACCTGGGCTCCTTAACCACCCCTAATTGCAATGAGGCCGTGGTTTGGACTGTGTTCAAGGAGCCAATCAAAGTCAGCAAAGATTTGGTGAGTTTTCCCTGAGGGCCTTATAAGCACCGTGAGTCTCCCACAACTAACTCATTTAATATCCCGTCTCCAGATTGACCTCTTCAGCACAACGGTGCATATCGGCAACAGCTCATCGCCTTTAATGGTGAAAGTCTTCAGAAACATCCAGGCGGCACAAGCAGTCACAACCCAGGCTACGGACTCTTCTTCTACAACCTACTTATCTATGGGACTGTTGGCTCTGAGCCTCATACTGGGGAGATGTTACTAACTACCTGTCTCCCACATATGATTTTTGTCTGAACTTAGCCTAGTCACTGAACTATGACTTAATGATTAGTATAGTGCCCTAAATGTATGCTCCAATATGCACATGTCATCAGTCTTTTTACAACCACGGATATATGAGTGTTAAAACCACAGGAACTTCGCGTTGAACAAAACCGTTTCCATCACGGCCTTTATGATGTGATTGTTTATTGTCAGGTAGTTTGAGGATCCTGCATGAACCGAAAGACTAATATAAATAAAATAAACTACTGCTACTACTGATTCAACTAGGAACCATGTAAGTTTGCATTTCCACATTGTGTATACAATTCACTATGTGCTGACAATCATCTCACTCTCTTTTTACTTTATACCATGTATTTCTTACGTACAGTTCCTTTAAGTGCATCATCATATATTTCATGGTAATGCTATGCTGAAATATTTATATATTTGTAAAGATTGTTTTTAAAGGTTGAGAAGGAAAAAAAAACAATGTATTTGTGCATAGTCTGTGTTTATTTTGACCAGATGAGGTTATATTCGGGTGGCTGAGTAAGGGATGAACACAGTTTACTGAGTTGCTGCTAAAATTAATTCAATTAATCAGAGTTTGTTCAAACATCTGAGATTCGAATATCAAGAGTTGACAATTTGTTTACCAATAGTTGTTGCATAATATGATACTTTTGACATCTTTCTTTTTAAATGGACTCATTGTGTAACCAGATTTGCATTATGTTGCCCTCATTGATGTAGACACTGTGAGCAGATGAAATGTGGTCACAATAATAAGCACTTGTTATGAAAACGTTTGCTGCCTCTGTCATTTAGCCAAACGCTGCAGGGTCACTTTTGAAGCCCGGAATGAAACTGGACCTCTGCTGTTGCACTTGCACTGGATGTTATACTTGACAAGGAACAAACATAAACTTACTTAAATAACATTAGTACTCTTTGAACGGGAGACTTAATGGCTCACCATGGATCTTAAATTACAACACCTTTGTCAGATTAAGGCCTGAGTGAGAGCAAGTTCATTCATCAGTCAAGGAACAATAGACAGTACTTGATCTAGCTAAATGGCACATCCTTTTATCTTGTGCTCTATTATCACACCTGTCATGGCCTGAAAGGAATGATTGCACCTGACAGAGATATACATCTGTGACCCACAGCTGAAAAAAAATGCCTGGCTGTGATGTGATGTACAGTGAAAGTGGGTCATGATTGTGTAGCAACCTCAGGAAGTAAGCACCTAACAAAGGTGTGGGCTCTCACATATTTTCAACTCAGCCTGAGATGAAGATACAGTGTGTGAGCTGGTCTTGCTGTATGGAAGAGTATTAGGGAGAAATTCTGACCTTACATGTGACCTTAACACTTTTAAATTAAACATTATACAAAGTTTTGTGATATTGGCCTTATGGAACACAATTTTTCACTAAAGGATTGCTTTTTGTGTGACTGTGCACCTGCTTGTGCCAAGCGTCCGACTATGAAATAGTCTTAGGGCCACATGTAAAAAGTGTTTTTGAAAGAAAGTATCAAAAATAAATAATTACGTGGCCCTAATATTCTTCTGTAAATATTTACAAAAACACAAAAATGGGACAAATACAGGTAATGTCACACCGCGGTGAGATCTGTTCTGTCTTTGTCTTGTGACTTCCTGTGTTTTATTTTGAAAGTAACACTCCTCTCATTTCAGGCCACTTGCCCTTCCTCCATGTGTCACCAGTCTGTCATTGCCTTGTATTACGCTCCTTACCTTGGTTCTGATTTTATAGGTAAAAGTAAAATATCAAATAGGGGGGAAAGAGCTACACACTTACATTTGCATTAACACCAATCCATTCATACAAACCATCGTTTTAGCCTGTTTAGTGATAATATCAGCTACAGTATCTTAGGCAACGTAAGATATTTTTTCTTATAGATTTTCTCATGCAAAATTTTTTTTTAACAAACACAATTCCCCAGAAAAAAGGCTTATTTTGCTTCTTATTCGGAGATATAATAATGCATCCCCTATTGCACCTTCACCTAACATTCACCATCACAACTTAATGCCTGACCCTAACAAGTCTCCCAGGGTGCATTTTGAGTTATTTACAGATTCTGAAAATGTGGTTTCTACGCTTCCCAATGATGTCAAACTGGTTTAGGGAGAATTTTAGCCTCAACCATGTACAGCTTCCGGGGGAGCCAAGTGATATTTACATAGTCCAACCCCCTCCCGGTCTAGTTGTCAGTGACATTTGATATCTGTTAGCCCACAGGACAGAAACTATTGTAGTAGGTTTAACAATGGTTATCCATAACAGGTCTAGGAGCACTGAGGGTTCTATGAAGAGGTCCCAGGGGGTTCATTTCAATTCAATTCAATTCAATTCAATTCAATTTTGGTGGACATTATTATTAGTAATTATGGACCACATCATAAATCAGTTCTCTCTCGCACACACAAGCAAAAACCTACTATGAAAATGTTCACTTTGCTTTGTTCAAAACTTCAAAACGAATGGATTCAGGAGTGATTGAGGTGTGAGCACAGGTGAGGTAGGCGGGTACCTGCTCAGAGGGAGACGAAAAGGAGTGGCAGGATGACAGAGGAAAACTGGCACATAACAATTAAAATGTCGTGCCATATTCCCATTATTAAAGCACAGTGTAATGGCACTTTTATATATAATATATAAATGAATGACCACAGTTTTGTCTGAGTTTGAAAGTAGAAAGTTACAGATCATCCAGGACTTAATGTCTCTGAGAGTTGAACAACCTGATTTATTTCATCCGGCCTCATTGATAAGTATAGCTGTGTGTCATCTGCATAACAAAGAAGGTGTATGTGGTGCGTTCTTATAATGTTCCCTAATGGAGGTAAAAAGTGTAGGCCCAAGCACTGACCCCTGTCGAACTCCACAATTAGCTTTTGTTTGCAATGAGGTATTATCATTAACATGAACACACTGGAATCTATTAGATAAGTATGATTTAAACCTGCAGAGAGCAGTACCTGTGATCCCAAGATTCTGCTCCATTATCTGCAATAGAATATGATGATCAATAGTGTTGAATAAGATATAAGTAAGTAACACTAAGATCTAACAGGACAAGTAAAGAGACTAGAGCATTATCTGAGGCCAAAAGAAAGTTTACACGTGTCTGTGTACATTGCTGAAAAGAAACTCTGATAGAAGCTCTGAAATAAGGTGCAGGTGGACGATAAACTGTGACTGTGTTTTCTAACTAGGATATAAGAAAGATGAATATCCAGGTTTGGGCTTGGGGTTGATTAATAGTCTGGTATTAAAAATGGCTGCTACTCCTCCCCGGCCTGAGTGTCTAGGAATATGGGTGTTGACAGAAGTGGGTGGATTGGACTCATTTAAACTTACATAATCTTCTTCATGTAACCAGAACATTCAGTTACACACAATAAATCAATTTGATTGTCAGTAATGAGATTAATTAAAACAGTCCACATTTAAATGTGTATTCTTGGAATCTATTACCACAGTAGTATAGTATCATAGTATTCATTATATAGTGTAGTAATTTGATATTTTTAATAGAGTTGGTTAGTAATTGTGTTTATTGTGTGTGTTTGTATGCTGCCACATTTACACCAAAACAGTACAATTTACTGCTTTTTTAGATAAAAGAGATACAAATTAAATTAAAATTAGTTCAAATTTGGCCTGGCCCTCAACAATATTTGTTGTTTCTCATGTGGCCCCTTGGGGAAGATAATTGCCCACCCTCTGGTTTAGCCCAATCAAATCAAACATTTGTTCCTGCTTTTTAATGTAGGAATAGTTCTTTCTGTTGGAGCAGGGCCAGCAGCCGACGCCCCGGGCTCCTCGCCCGGCGCTCCTCATCATTATCACTCATGTTTTCCACCACGCTAAGTTTAGCACACTGTGTAACACTTTTAGCACCTGTACCCACACCAATTTTCTCTCTCCCTCTCCCTCTCTCTCCCCTTCTCCATCTGATTAAACAAAAAAATCATGAGTTGATCAGAATGTAGGATGCAGAGTAAGAGAATAAATGCGACGCACACGTGAGCGATCAACAGCAGCAGCAGCACCAGTGTTGAAAACACCAAGACGCGTCCATTCATCCATCCATGCATTTTCTACCACTTTATTCTCCACATCTCTGCAGTTCATAACCCTGTTTCCTAGATGCACACTGAGCAAGTAATGCCAAGGTAAAAGACAGATAAACAACAACTGTAGAGGAAACTTGAAAAGACTCCATTTCTCTCTCTCACTCACTCAGTACTGGAGTATTGGAGGTCTTCTTTATAACTGAAGGCCCTTCTAACACAACACACCTCCTCTTGAGCTGTGGCTGCAGTTTAGTTTGGTGTGGCAAAGTCATCAGGCCTTGCTAGACTACGTCCTCCAATCCAATGTCAGCATTCCAGGCATTGTGCTCTTGTATTTACGCAACACGTCAATCACGCTTCCAGTGTGGTTTCATTTAAACATAGTGATTACGATAAATTAATCTGGGTTCCAGGGTATGTGGATTATTTTGGGGAATTAAACTTAGAGTTGTTATAGAATTAACTCTCAGGGCCACATAGCGACGTAGTGGCTAGCAGTGCTGCCTTACAGCAAAAAGAACAGGGCTCGTGAACAGGGGCCTTCCTGTATGGAATTTGCATGGAATGGTTTAGGTTGGCTTTCCACTCTAAAAATAGTACCTACTCAACGTGGGCTGAGTCATCTCTGCATGACTAGAGCACAGACTCCGTCTGACACAGTCACTGGACTGAAACACAGCGGCAGGGTTCGTGATCAGCAGTCCTGTCACTAAATACACCAGACTCCTCTGTTAAATATAGAGATTTCCCTGGTAACCGTTGGAGATTAACCCACATTTTTAGGACTGTTTTAACAGTTTGGCACTGTTTGGCAGTCTGACCAATCATCGCGTAATATCTACTCAGGAGGTACTATGCTAGAAATGCTACTTAAACCGAGTAGAATGTCGAAATCATTTTAAGTTTTCTTATTTTGGACAATAAGATCTCACAGAAATCTCAAAGAATTATGAATTCTGCAAACCTTTGGTTGATGATTCACTTTATTTTTGACTTTTTATTATTTTTTGCAATTGAGGTTGACATGTCAATGCATTTCATTTTATATTTACCTCCACAAATACCTTACTGTTATTGTTATTTACAGCAAATGACCACATATTTTTGTGTGATGACATGGAAAAAAATAAACATTTGAAGAGCCAAAACTTGTTTGCTGTTATAGATAGACCAGAGCTACTAAAAAATCAGTTTTTCACCACTGCATCGTGCACAAACTGCAGATTATATTCAGATTATATTAAATATGATTTTATCGGTTGAAATGTTTCATATCGTGCATCACTAATAACCTGTGATGGACTGGTGAACTGTCCAGGGTGTGAACCCGCCTATCGCCCAATGTCAACTGAGGAGGATCCTGTGGAGGATAAAGTAGTATATAAATGGATGGATGGTAAGGTGACTTGAGTGCTTTTGTTGTTTATTAGCTGCACAATAAAGAGGAAACACATGGCTACAGTACTTTATATGCAGCCGCTCTTACATAAGCTAGTTACTGTTAAAAGCTGTGTGTGTTTTCATCATTGAATGAAGAAGGAACCAGGAAAAACGAAAAAATAACAAAATCGTTTCCGTTACAGCATAAATCCTTAGGAGTACTTCTTAAAGAAGAAGCCTCAACGTGTAGCTGCAAACTTTCTCCAGAGTTTATGTCCAACAAACAAAGATGGATTATTTAGCGGCCGAAAGAATGTGGCAGGACATGAGAATAATTGGACACCTTGAGGCGAACAACATGATGCCTGCGGTGACAATAACGCACCCTTAATCTTTTATTAACCTCCTATCTTCTTGTGGGGGTGAGTTTTCATTAACGTCGTTAATCTGCGTTACGTTCATTCAAAGTCACAGAAAGGGATTAAAAGATGTTTTTTTTCATACTAGACGCTATCTTTTAATAATCCACTGTGCATTTCAGAACATCATGTGGTGTACATAATGTAATAAAGAGTGTATAAATTGTATTTTTTTTTTTCTCTGGGAACCCCCTGGGACATCTTCATATCTTCGCTAGACCTGTTATTGATAACCATTGTTCAAACCACTACAATAGTTTCTGTCCTGAGGGCTAACAGATATCAGATGTCATTGACAGTTAGACCAGGAAGGGGTTTTCACTATGTAAATGTACTTCCTCTGGAAGGTGTAAATCTTTGAGGCCAAAATTGTCCCTGAACCAGTTTGAGGAAATGACCACATCTTCTTCAGATAGATGTGTTAGACATTGGTGAAAAGCTTAGAAACCACACTGTCTGTGAATTTCTGTAAATAAGAATCAGAATTGCCCTTTAGAGACTCATATATGCAAATACATGACAAATAATGTGTCTATTGCCCCGAGTCCTATAGAATCCCTGGCATTTTGAGATTTTTGAAAAAAAACAAACAAACACAAAACAGTCACAGGTGTGTCTGCAAGGAGTAGCGTAGCCTCACATTGAGCATTTAAAATGAAATATAAGCATGATGACAAAAGGCACTGTCCCCAAACACAGGGAAGTATTTCACATCCTTCCACATGTCTACAATGGTTTGTGTAAGAGAGAAGCTTGACACACACCAAAGTGGAAAGCTTCTCGGTTATCACTTTGCAGAACCACCCATATATTAAAGGATTAGTCTATGTGGGAGCATTGTAATGCCATTGGAAGTTTCTGTGGCACGTATCAACCTTTGTCCAGATTGTTCTTTTGTTCATTTGTATTGAAGTCTTTTGTTGCTGAGGACCACAAGTAAGGAAGTGTCAAATAAGACTTCAGCTCAATCCTATTTCACCCCTAGCTTCCACCACTTAGCCCTACCCCTACATTGTGTATGTCCACATATAGACACAGCATGTGCCAACTCTGGTTCAAAAATCGTCAGAAAGAAGCAGGCATGATCAAATGTTGCCGCTTCTTGTGCCCCGTCTGCCCCTGAGCTGCTGCTGTATACCTATAAACACTCCCTCAGACAGGTTAGTCAGTATTGCTTTTCAGATGCAGGACCAAGCTTACTGTTAATGTTACATTGTTTCTGGTCACGACCAGAGTAACAACCAGAACAGAATAAAACAACAGAAATCCCCAAACACAGATTAAAGTAATGCGTAGTAATATGTCTTTACAAAGTAGAGAGTCAAGTTCCCTGATATGTCACACCCAAGATTGTTTTGACATCTTTGATCACATGATGTTTCGACCTTTATGGGTTTTTTGTAAATGCATGTCTAATGAATTCAAAAGAAACAATGCTGATCATCAGGTTATGATCAACAAAACATGGCTTTACCATTCCATTGAGCCATCCATCTCAACCACCACATTTTCTGCCATTTGTACGTCAACTGACATTCTCTTCTGCTCTTATCATAGTCAGTATAACAAGTCTTCACTGTAAAGCACAACTGATAAGTCTGTGTTTTACAGGACAGTCTCTGGTTGAAGACGGTAGCTGTGATTGATGATAAGAAGAAAAAGATTCAGATTAAAGTTTAGTCCAGCAACATACAGAGTAACAGTGGAGAAAGCACTTTAAGGGGCCGTCCACACGGAAACGGGTGGAGACGGCGTTCTATGAGACCTGAAACGGTGTTTTTTGGAAACGCCTCCCAGAGTGGGAAAATCTCAATAAGAGAATGTGATACTTGATGATGATGACGTCATATTCCCAGCTCTCTCTTGTGCTGTCATTGACAGTTTTACCAATTACTGTCAACGAAAAGTAACTAGTCAGCCTGAAAAGACACTAGATATCACCAGAACACGTCCTGTTTTTAGAGATTTAACACACTTCTCACCTGCAGTAGATACAGTTAGAGAGTCTCTAGATTTGTCGATAGTGGCTTTTTTTAAATGAAAAAAAAGTTGCTAAATATGCACGAAAACGGCACAAAGCGTAAAGTTAAACAGACATTATTTCTCTTTCTTTCCTCTGGCTCGGTTCATTCTGTCTCTGTTTCGGTTATTTTATCTGTAATGTGTCTACAACGTTTTTTGCTGTAATGTTACATCACAACTTACAGTCATATGTACTACAGCTTTTTGAGTCGTTTCAGGAGGTTCCATGTGCACAGAGATATTTCCTGACCCGATGCCGTCTTTACGGGGAACCTTTTGAAAACGGGGGTGAATAGTTTGGGTACCAGGTAACTGGCGTGGTCGAGGCAGATGGAAGTTTGGCTCTGTCTGAGATTTCTTCTACTGTTAAAAGGGAGTTTTTTCTAGGTTTTTTTTACGTTCCACTTTCAAGAGCTTTGAAATGCCTCATTATGCAACTATAGACTTACAACAAATGCTATGCAGTAATGGCATCTAACGACTTTTGCCCGGGGGAGCTCTGTGTAACAAGTCCCCAGCTCGGGATTTACAGTATAAAAGACAAACTTGACGGGAAATATGCAGTCCTTCATAGAGACTCTGGGGAAGACAGTGTTGCACAGGGCATGAGGCAGTTTTGGTGCGGGTGTGGTCTACTGACAGTGCTGGTTGTACAGTCTGCCTGCAGCAGGGAGGAAAGACACGCAATACCTTTCCTAAATACACCAAGGGTGCAGCAGCCTGTCACTGAAGGAGCTCTTCACTGTCTCTGCCTGCGGAAATCCACCACCAGTTCTGTGGGTTTCCCAAAGTTGATCTGGTGTTGGTTCCGCTGGCACCAGTCCACAAACTCCTCTGTCAGTTCTCTGCACTCCCTCTCATCCCCATCGCTGATGAGTCCGATGACTGTGGAGTCAACAGAGATTTCTGCAGGTGGCAACGAGGTGACCTGATCATGAAGTCTGCAGTGTAGAGAGCGACGAGGAATAGAGCCAGGACTGTTCCCTTCGGGGCCACCGTGCTGCAGACGACCATGTCAGACACACAGTCCCATGTCCTCACATATTGTGTCCACAATCCAATCTGTGAGGTGGTGGTCCACCCCTGTGTGCTCCAGCCTTTCCCTCAGGAACGTGGGCTGGTGGCTGATGGTGACCTGGTGGGGAAGCCCCCTTTCTACATGCCCCAGCATCCTACACAGCTATTCTGCACAGGATTTGAGAAGCCGGGGAGCTGATGCAGCCCTTTTTGCCTTCAACCTTGTCGTCCCATTTCTCACCTGGGTTTTTGTAAGAGTGGAGCACAGGGGAGGTGTGTGGGGAGCTTGATCCAAGGGACACATACATACATTGAGTCCAGGAGGATATCATCCACCATGGATGGCTTCTATAGTCTGTGTGTTGCATTCACAGTCCTGTTGTAAATAGCACACTCCAGTTGTAAACAGAAACACTATCAGTTTCTACTTCTTATCCCATATTTTTACTTGTTATACATCTTGTTTAAACCATATTTTTAATCAAGCAAAAAACATTTAAATTCACCAAAGTTTACTCTATGTTTCCCCAAAAGAATGTACCATGTCGATTTTATGTGACTGAACCACAGACCGAAGCCCAAAAATCTTGTATATCTTGTTGAGTGAAGAGTGATTAGTAGTTAGAACATCCCTGGCATGAAATGATGTGCCACAATTCAGACAAAAGTACATAGGGTTACAACAAATTGAACTGACAAAAAACAACACCCTTTTTTGTTAATTATCTACTTAGTGACTTCAACACAGGGCGTCATCAATACAATACAATACACCTGTACAGCAAATACACAGTGAGCACATCACAATGCCTTTTTAAAAAAAAAAAATTTAATCAATTTATTCATGTGGAATATAACAAAATTTGCATTTCTTACTAATATGTGTGTTTTATTTTTGTCTGGGCCTTTGAATGAGTGATTTCTTTGAACTGGGAGCTCATGACTGACCAGAGATTGTCATAATTTTGTCAGCAGAATGAGGGCTTTCAAAGACCATGAAAGTGTTTTCTCAGGTTTTAGCTATCCCTCACACAATCACACAGGAGTTGTTCTTACAAACTTTAATAGAAACAAATAGCCACTATCCGTCTACCGTCAAACAGGAGTTCCATTACCAGCCATATACCCCAGTTGAGCGTCTATGTCACCTATTTGGTGATATAATATACAGTGCTTAGCAAATTTGTTAGACCACCTTAATCAAGAAATAATAATCTGCTTTACTATTCTGTTTTTGTTTTTTTTGAAAAAACAGTAAATTTGAAAATTCATGGACAATAATCCGTACGATAAACGCACTCAGGCGAGTTTGTTCATTTATGAAGCGTGCAAATCGCCAAGATGGACGCCAAATTCAAAACGGACGACTTCCCAGTGGACTTTTTTTCTTTGGTTCGTCTTTGGCTATAACATCTTCCCACAAAGTCTCGTGAAATTCGGCGCACTTGGCGTGCTCCATCCACGTTTCACATCAGGGGGCGCTATATTGAGCAACGTTAACTCCCCAATACATAAATAATAACCCCCAATATAATTAATCTGAAGGATAACAATAGGTTCCTCGCATGAATTTGTGGCTCGGGCCCTAATTACATTTTGGCATTGAAAATATAATTTTGGTTCAAGAGGTTCTACATACTGGTGTATTAACCAACATAAAAATGATTTTGATAATTACCAATGCTGTTAACATAGGGCAGCTGTGGCTGTGGTGGTCTAGTAAATTTGTTATGCACTGTATATCATCTGCATATAGAGGTAGTTAGTTTTAATATTTATATAGGTACATATATTATATATGCGCATATATATGAGGGGCAATATGTTCGTATATGCTATTATGTATCACATATATGTCACATACAGTCTAGTGCAACCTTAGCCGTACTGTTGGCACTGTAAATGCTAAATTATGATTATATGTCTGTACAATTTGCATTTTGAATGTCATTACATTACATTACATGTCATTTAGCAGACACTTTTATCCAAAGGGACTTACAATGCAATTGAGTACAATCAGCCAGGGGTGGAGTCCAACTTGCCTTTGACATTAATTACATGGTCACATTCCATTTAGGTTAAAGAGTGTCAGAGTCCTATGCTGTTCAGGTGTGAGATGGAGGTCACTACAACTAATACTTAAAATCCTCTGAGGCTGGAGGTTTGTGTAAAACACTGTGCTCCACTGTGCAGCCACCAACAGCACACTTGTCCCTCCGCGTTGACATAATACCGCTCTTCCTCCCTCGCCTGCACACTCGCATTTTATTGGGACAAGGTGGCGCTAAGGTGGAGCTCTCCAAGTAAACTTATTGGTGGGGTGGTAACATTCGCGGTGAAATGCGCATGCTGCCTTCATAAGCGCAGGGAATTCAACATTGCGTGTTTTATCGCCTATACTTACACTAAGGGGGGCCACGAAAACATGACTGAGTATTGTTTTTCCACACTTTGGCGACTGGTAGGGCCTCCAGAGTCCCAAATATAAGTATTAAAATGGTTAAAAAGTTGATTTTGCATAATATGTCCCCTTTAAAATTCTAGCCTAAAAAAAGCTATTTTCAGCAAAAATTGATATGACATTATATCAAATGAACACTTGAGATGTTGAATGGTGACCAGTACTGAATATTATGTTTGTTTATGGACAGCAGCAGTTTCATTTATGTATTTTGGAAAATACTGAGGTGTAACTATGTGATGCAGAGCTGTCATCTTAGGTCACGCTGGCAGATCCACCTTTGCGTGCCTTCTTCATGTCATTAAAGAATTTCTAGCTGTCTCAGATGTTTGTTTCTCTCTGTCAATCATTCTGTCATCAATCTCTTTGTACATTTGAAAGGACATTTCTGACATGATATACTGTACATAGGCCTCGCTCTCCATTATAACCTTCTTGCAGAAATACAAAAAAAGTTTTTGTGTAGTTTTAGGACCAAACTTGATTTTCATATTATTTTTGTTCATTCATTTTGTTCTTTTGGTCCTAAAATGTTTATTGCAAAAATATTTTTTCTTTCTTTTACAAAAATAAACGACAATGACAAAAGAGACCTACATTTACCAGAATCTCAGAGTCTTTTACTTTACATCGGTAAAGTAAAAGACTCTGAGATTCAGTAACCACTGAGAGCTCAGTGTAAAAGTTTCTGCAGGGAGGAGCATTCTCGGCGGCTGCTGGATCAGCAGGGTGAATAAAAGAGGGAGGCTGAGGCCCCCACTTGACAGAGGAGACACAGAAAGGTACAGACAAAGGTACAGGTGCTTCAATGGTAAGACACAGTGCTGCTGCTGCTGCTGCTGCTGCTGCTCCAGTCAAAAGATCTTTTTTTTTGACACTTACCTGCTTTATTATTATCATTATTTTTATTATTATTATTATTGTTATTATTATTAATAAAATAAATGTCTGTGCTCTAGTTAATTTTGGTTTATTGAAGTATTTCTGCACCAAGGATTTAGTGTGGTGGGTGTTCACTGGTTTTGCTCTATAGATTTGGTGAGTGACTTTAACTGTTACTGTTACTTCAGATGAATTTCCTTCTAAGAGCTGTGGTTGCAGCCTGTGCCCTCATATCAAGCACACACTGTGCCGACAATGCAGTTGGTAGGTATTTTGACTGTTTTATCCTTGATTTAAACACTTGGTTAAACACTGTGTTTCTCTGGAGACTACAAGCCACTAATACGTGATATTTTTTTTTCTGCAGCTTGGTGTTACGATCAGCCGACCTGCAGTGAGTAATCTTTTCCTCTAAATGTCACAATGATACTACTACTACTACTACTACTAGTATTAATAATAATTGTATTCATTTATAAAGCACCTTTTCAAACACAGTATGTGTGATAAAATGAAGGCATACGCTATTAAAAGCAGATATAGAAACAGATATAAACGATAAAAGCTGTAAAATAAGTATTAAGAAGATCAAAAAATATTGACAGAAACATTCAAAAGGGATTTGAATGGTGAACACAGAGTCCTGTAAAAATGCTCATATGAAGAGATGACGAAAGAATGAAATGGATCTCCCAGGACAGGTTATTCCAGGTCATTCTAGGTTATTCCAAAGTGAGACAGTGTCATTACCCTTTGACCTTAGCTGAGAGTGTGAGAGTGTGACATAAATGTCTCCTCCTCGCCATTGCTGCTGCTCCTCTAGAAACTTGTCTGTGTCTTGTTTTAGATGACGCCACCTGGTCAACCATTGCGGCTAAATATTGTAACGGGACGAGACAGTCACCCATAAACATCGTCTCATCAGCGGCCAAACCTGACTCTAAATTGTCTGACTTCACCTTTGAAAACTTTGACAGCAAGTCTGCCCTGAAAAGCATCACAAACACTGGCCAGACAGGTACGTGGGTGTGTCCGTGTGACGTTTCTTGAACAGCAGATGACAATGCTTGGATTTTAATGGTATATGTCAGCACCTGCATGGGCCAATCAAACACCTTTCTTCTGCTTTCATAAGTTTGGTTTTTACCTTTTTTTTTTTTTTACAGTCAAGGTTAGCTTTGGGAGTGGTGTGAAGGTTTCAGGAGGAGATCTGCCTGAGGCTTACAACAGCCTGCAGTTCCACTTGCACTGGGGAAATGGCTCCTCCATTCCTGGCTCTGAGCACACTGTGGACGGAAAGCGCTACCCCATGGAGGTAAATTCTTCTTTTATTTTCTTCCATGTGCTAAACTGGCTAAACTGGCTTATGGCAAATGGAACAATTGCAGATAACAATTAAAACTTAAACGTAAACGTGAGGTTAAAATAAAACATCAAACATCAAACCATCCAAAATTTAATCTGTAAACTGAGACAAAAAGGAACTAGGGAAAGAAGGAACAACAAGAACCACAAGCAAAAGGCAAAAATGGGAAAAGAGACTTGGGAGCACAGATGATGCTGGAAAACTGAAGGACCGGTTAAAGGCAGGGCCAATAAAACAAGATAATGACAGGCAGCAACACAAGTTACTTACCTACAAATTAGAAAAGGAATTCTGCCGGATACAAAAGGACACAATTAAAGGACTATCTTATCTTACCTCATCAAGAAAACGACAACCAAGGCTCATACATAACAGAAATATATCAAAAATCTTTAACTGAATCTTACAAAATACCAAAAAAACGATTAACATGCTTTGTGGCTGCCTCTTCTGTGACTCACATTTATCTGGATATTATTTCTGATGGCCAAAACAAACAAAGGCTGTTTTATGCAGATGTTTCTGTAGTCTCTGTGTATTTGAAGCTTTTGGAAGCTGAAATTGCATTAGTGTTAATACTGCAGCGACGTCTACATCAATAATTCCTTCATGGGTGAACTTCCTGAACCACTTTTAGAGTTCGATCAGTTCGATGTTAATGACAGGTCTGAAAGCACCATGTTAACATCCATAGTGGAGTTACGTTCATATTCACAGGGTTTTCTGGGGTGTTTGTTTGTTTTTTTTTAACTTCCACAGTTGCACATTGTGAACATCAAGTCATCTCTGAATGGAAACACAACCCTGGCGGTTGCAGATTCTACAGGACTTGCTGCCCTTGGTTTCTTCATTGAGGTGAAATGCATTCACATTTTGGGTAACTTATTTATCATCTATAAAAGTGGTACACAGGATTGCTCTCACCTGTGAGGTGCGCTAGCATGAAGAAGTTTTTATTTGTTGTCTTTCTTTATTTTTTGTAAGGTGACCTTTAAGGTGCCTATAAATAAAATGCATTATTATTATTATTATTATTGTTATTATTACCAACCAATCCCTGTTTTGGGTATGAAATGTAAAAGTTAATGAACAACTCTCATCCATGTTTTTGAGGGATCTATTGATGAAACTGCGTTGTCACTACCCTGAGATTTGAAGCTTAAACCCTCCAGAGGTTATGTGAACCACAGCATACATCACTCGTATTAAAGTATCCTCAGTGTATTTGTTATCTCTGCCTCGAAAAACCTGCTGTTTTAAGACATAAAGACATCAACATTCACAACTGATGTGTTGTAATAGTAGCGCCGTCTGGTGGTCACTGTCAGGAACAACTACAGTCTGGCAAGTAAAATAACATCAAGTCCCAGGTGATGAATCTGTCACATGGTGCAAACAGATATTTCATGTTTGAATTCTCTCTCTTTAGTTTCAAGCATGTTGAAAAACAACCAAATATATTATGGTGTGCTTTCCTTCAGGTAATGTCAGGTGATGCGACTGGCCAACCAGCTAGCTGGAAGACCTTGACGTCTTACCTGGCCAATATCAAAGAGAAAGGTAAGGACATTTTAGTTTTACCCTTTGAATGACATGTCCGCTGCAGTCTCTTCAGAGGTTGTTTGTGTCCCCAGGTAACTCGGTGTCAATGGCAGCTGGGATTTCACTGGATGATCTCCTGGAAGGAGTGAATCGCACAAAGTATTATCGCTACCTGGGCTCCTTAACCACCCCTAGTTGCAATGAGGCCGTGGTTTGGACTGTGTTCAAGGAGCCAATCAAAGTCAGCAAAGATTTGGTGAGTTTTCCCTGAGGGCCTTATAAGCACCGTGAGTCTCCCACAACTAACTCATTTAATATCCCGTCTCCAGATTGACCTCTTCAGCACAACGGTGCATATCGGCAACAGCTCATCGCCTTTAATGGTGAAAGTCTTCAGAAACATCCAGACAGCACAAGCAGTCACAACCCAGGCTACGGACTCTTCTTCTACAGTCTTCTATTCTCTGGGGCTGGTGGCTCTGAGCCTGATACTGGGGAGATGTTTGTAACCATTCCTTTCACATATGAGTCCGTGTGAACTTAGCCTTGTCCAAACAATTGCTCGCCACTTGTAAAATGTGTTTAGCAACAAAAATGACGCATGTTAGGCAGATTAAGTGTTGCGCCGCACTTTCCTCTCAAGTTGTGCACCAGTAGATTTTTCTTATACTCTGTCGTGTTATATGATTGGTAGTCAACTCTTCCATGTAAGCGTTTCATCTACAACCAGTGAACCGTTGTCCTCTCAGTTGAAGTACATTCAAATTAGCTTCCTCCTCAATTTTATGGACCATTCATTATTAAAACAAAGACAAAAAACACACGCAACTATACTGCTTATTATTAACTTAAGTATTTGTGTCCTGAATTTAATATATAGGCTGCAATATGCACATGAGATCAGTCTTGATATCACAAAAAAGTCACGTTAAGTGAGTTGTTTTCCAGTGATACACAATATTAAGAATATTAATAAGTGCACCAACAGTTTTAAACACTGCACTCAAATGGTTAAATGCATTGCATCCAGAATTCGAGCACGGTTCATGTCGGTTGAGCAATCGATACAGGTGTCCTCGTTTTCATCACTTACAATTTCATCCAAGTCTGTGAAAACTCCAGTTGCTTCAGCAGAGGTTAGACATGAAACCAAAGTAAATTTAGTCTTGTACCGCGATTCTCCGGTTGATGTCGTTCTTACTGTATATTTCATATGCACATAACCGTTAACTCTCTCAGGATCACTGTAAAAAAGAATGTATGTGGTTATTTAATGACATAGACGGCTTACAGATACATGGCTCCAGGCTCCGTTGGTGGAAGAAGATCACTCACTTGTTCTCAACTTTGGTCTTTGTAACTTGGTTGATATTTATATAAGCATTAAAGCTATGTGACGCACAAAATAGAAAGTCAAAAAGTATAATATATGCATCTCATTACGCATTTTTGTGTTGCAGTTTTAATTTGAGAATGATGAATTGTTCAGTACCAGTGACTGTAACAGTAATAGGATCATTGTAAATGTGTTTTTATTTTTAAATTTATACATTGTGTAACCAGATATTATGAAATATGATGTTTTGATTGATGCACTTACTGTGAACAAATGAAATGGTGCCAAATTTCAGTGAACAATTAAACAATTAAAGGTGAGCAGCCTATTTCAGTTGGTGTAATGAGGCGTCAGTATGATGAACATTCATGTTGTTTATGACAATTCACGCACTTACAATGGAGTCTTATTTTCTTCTTATTTACTGAGGAGCATCTATTCCTCCATTTCACCTGTGTTCAAATTAAACATGAGAAAACTGTGATCTTGCACGTTACCCATGTAACCAGTAGGGGTCTTTCTTAAACTAAACAAATGTTATAAATATATATATATAAAAATATTCATCTTAATGCAATATAGTCATTCAGTAATTTGACTTGAATTGGTATGTAATCAATACAATTTTAATTAACAAACCATGAGCCAATACTGTTAATAGACAGGGATAAAACATTTCATAATGTCTGTCAACAAAATGTGATAATACATTCAAAATATGGAAAAACTTAAGTTTACTTACTTACTATGTATTGCACAAGGAGCACAGAAAATGTGCTCAAAATAGCAACAGCAGCAAGCAGGTAGAACTGAGAGTTTATGACAACATTCAAAGAAGAGGAAAGCCAAAACATTGGCATTGTCTCTGATGGACTCTGGTCGTCTATATAGTCCATCAATAGACAGTGCAGTTAGCAGAAGAACGCTGTGTACATTGGAAGTCACTGGTCACCTCTTTATAACCACGTGCTTCATTAAGACCACTTCCTGTTGGACAAAGGACAAGAGACGGGGCATGTTAAATGTCTGTCCACAGATGAAGTACACAACCAAGTACAAGAAAACCCTGAAGAACCGTGAAACGTTTGTTTTTAAAACACATGAACACATGAATTCTGCCGCTGATATGCCTGCCATTCACCTAGCATTTTGTCCAGCAAACTTTGCTGCTTCTTGTTGTCTCAATACATAAATCCTTGCTCTTACTTTTCACCATCATCCCCATTTGCTCTTTGTCATTGGTAGTATTTTCTTTCTCAATTTTATTCTATCATTTTGTTTAAATATTTAATTTAAAAAAAATACATTTAGTTACATCCATTATGATTCTTTTTATTGAGGCTCATAGTGTCAAATGTTCTTATATCATCATATCACTGATAAAAAAAAACAAAACACTTCTGAAAATCAATGTCACTGATTACAACGTTTCATACAATGCTGTCTGTGTCTGATCTTACCCTCCATTAGATTGTAGAGGTTGCAGTAGTTGGTGCCATGATCTTCAATGGTGTGCCACGTCTCAGAAATGGACATGGCCTAAAGACAAATTACAAATGTATTATATACATATACTTATGGTGTGTGTGTTTGTTGTATGTCAGCTAATGAATTTGTGCTAAATGACAGCTTACCGAAACATGACAGCATGTAAAGAAGTGATAGGAGACCAGCCGGAAGTTGATGTCATCCACATACCTCTTAAAAGGAGTGGTGTGTTTGGCTGCTATGAAGTGAATGGAGGCAGACTGCAGCTGAAGAGAGAGAAAATCAACTATGAGTAAAAAACAGTGACTTACTTTCTTTCTTAAGTCATACAATAACACACCTTTAAAGTTATTGATGGAGGCAGAACTAAATGATAAATGATTTAAAAAAAAGCCCTGCAGGATGGCAGGAGAAACCCCTTTACCTGGTTTCCCTCTAACTCACCTGCAGCAGATTACTCTGATTGCCACCACTCATTGACTTCTGTTTAAAAGCCTGGAACAGCTCACCAGTGTCCATCAGATTGTTTTGTCTTCCTTTCCGGTAACACGCAGCCTTCATCCTTGCCTGCTCAGCTTTTGGTGCCAGACATGGTAACTTATTTTGCTTTTAATCTTTTTTTGTATCTGTCTGCTCCAGCCAGCTTGCCTCCTTTGATTCTGTTGCTTACCCAGCCTTGCTGTTGTGTTTTTGTTGTATTTGGACTGCCTATTTTATTTTGGTTTTGGAAATGAAAGATTTTTTGATTTTACTTTCGAGTAGTTTTTGTGTCTGCACTTCTGCTAAGCACGCGGCACTCACGCCACAGCAACATGACTGATTGTCATGTTTTCATATACTGACAGTATATGAACTTTTGACAGTGTTGCAGATATATTTTCTCCTGAATATGTGTTAATTTAGGAAAACAGATTTGTTATTTGTGTGGTGTGTACATTTACTTTGTAAAGGCACCTCTGTCCTCCCATGGTACAGCCGGCCATGGTTCCCCACTTCTTGATCTGTGAGACCAGGGACTCACTGACCACTTGACATGGTATTCCAAAGTACCTACATGTGCATGAAGAAAAGCTCAGTCAGGGAAGATCCATATGAGTCGCCTGGTTGCGCTGAATGTGAGAGCAAGAGTCTACAGCCTACATGGAAAAGCAAAAGCCTAAAATTGGGATATGAAATGTAAACTAAAATCAATAGAAAAAAAACATAAAACCAATAGAAACCACACAAATAAACAATACGAACGTGTGTGTATATATTTAAAACAACACAACATAATTTAAAGCTAATTGTCAGAGGTAAATTGACAGAAAGTTCTCATTTTTGATAGTTCATTATAAATTATCTCACCATCCCAGACCAACACTAAAAGACAACATCTTCACAGCTGCTCATGACAGCCTGAACCTCTAAAAAATACATGCATCAAATACTGTACATAAACCAGAGACAACAAGTACTACAGCATTAGTATGTGATTGTACTCTAGTATATAGGGTTGGTTGTATAATAAAGCAGAAGTTAAAATGAACTGAGTAATCCTGTGGAGAAGGAAAAATTTCACCCAAATCTCAGGTCGGAAAAACAATCATAAACACAGAAAATAAAAATAATTCCGCAGTAAACGAAGACTAAAGATAAAATGTCAACTTAAACAGATATTCATTACAGATATGTTAACCTTACACTGTTGCTATGGTAATGTCCTAAATATGAAACGGTTAAAAAAGTGACCATTTGTGTACGTCAGATGTAACAAATCTTGTAAATAATTATGTAGACAAAAATGCACCAACCATTCTACTTTGCACTGAGCATGAAGTGGTCCTGCAGAGCAAAACACAGAGACACCAACGACCAGAGAAACTGCACGGAACCAGTGGACTGGATACATTGTCAACAGCCTACTCACACTGATGAGAGCTCCGGTGGCAGATACACATTAAAGTAACAAAAAGGGGGGAAAAATAAACCCAAGATGATCATGTGCTTTTCTGAAACGGATGTAGACTAAATTCAATTTAGTTGTTAAGATCAGACAGTTAAGGGTTTGGTGCACTCTGGGTGGGTGTGCAGTGTCTTCTGTATGTCTCTCACAGTTACTTTGTGATTTCTGTGAGATATGAAGTGCAATATTTATCTACTGCAATTATGATTAGTTTGAGTATCGTGATCGCCTTCTTGGAACCAGCATTCGGTGTCACATGATCGGGAAAGAGCACCATCTGTTTAGGTTTTTCTGTCGATCCAGCCAGTTTCAGTCTTTTGCAATCATTTTTTTGGATTTTTAAGTTCTGTCTCACTCTGACAAAATTCTCCAGTGACTAAGACATACAAAGAGGCCAAAGGGAAAAAAAACCCATCACAAGATGATCATGTGCTTTTCTGGCGAAAAACCTGCATGGTCTTATGAGCAGAGAGGGCATCCGTTCCATTTTGGATGGATCAGTCACAGTTTATTAGACATCCAAACCCCTGACAATCCAGAGTTGAGTTGGTTTGTCCTGGACACAAGCAAGGGGGGCTTCAAGGAAAAAAGGTTGGGGACCACTGCAGCTCCGCTCACAGAGACAGATGATGCTAAATAAACACAAAACTGAAGGTTCTTCATCACAGAATATATCGTAAAGAGTATCTGACAAAAAAAATTGTTTAACTTTCATAAAGAGTAAAGCTCCCGTCTGCGTTAGCCTATGAACAAACTACGAAAATGAGGAGAAAAATATTTAAAAAGTTAAAAATGTTACTCATGTTAATGAAATAATTTAATCCTCTGCTGTCCCCTACAGTTTAGAGGGGATTATTTACACTCATTCTCCAGTTTTTATATGAATGTTGTTCTTGTCTATGCAGATGATACACTTTACTTCACAATCATTGTAGAATGATCCAGTCTTTCAGAATAGGCTGGCCTTTGAACATCACTGCTGTTAATTAAAGGAAACACATCTTTAAACAGTTTGGTGGGGATGGGATCTGACTGACAGGTTGATGGTTTGGATGAAGTCTCATGTTTTATTCTTCAGTCAGGTTGACTCACTGCAGTTTGTCAGAGATCAGCTGTTCTTCTCTGGCTTCTCTTCTGAAGTCCAACCCAGGATTCAGGAGTGAAGCTGCTGTTTTCTGGGTTTTGTGTTTATTTGGACTCAATATTGAAATAATTTATGTTTTGCGTCATGGCCCATTCGCCAAACGAAATATCAAAATGTGCATTGGCCATGGCAACATTGCAATGAAGTGAACCTACAAATGATTTATATTGGATCATTTTAATATTGGATGATGGAACTACAGTACACACTTTGACAGACCAGATGGAATGAAAGAATGCTTGTTTCAAAAAGAGTAAAGGCCATTGTTATTGAAACAAATTTAAAAAATACTGCAGGACAAAAAAAGTGAATCAGCTTTGAAGAACTTGGATAAACATATTGTCAATTTGTGTATTATATAAAAGGACCTTAATGCTGGACCTTAATGTTAATATATGTGACATTATTGAGTTGTTACATACATACATTACATTAATTATAGTTTTCTACCTGATCATTTTCACAAAGTACATGTTGTTTAAGAGATAATTAATGCCTTTAGACACTTGATCACACATATACATTATACTGAAAACAACACAGTGGGCAGCATTATGTTGAGGTGTGTGTTTGATCTTGTGCTGCCCTCTGCTGTTGAAAAAATAGACGCTTCAAAATGACTTAACATGAACTCCCTAAGGAAAAACACAATTCAGATATATGATGTCTGTAAACCTAAGACGGCAGTTCAGTATATGTTGATCACAAAGTCTAAAAATCATCATTCTTTATATCAGTTGTGTAGAGATCAAGCTACAGCTGACTGATTGTGTGTGTGTGTGTGTGTGTGTGTGTGTGCGCCTGCGAGAGCTCGTCATTGTCACCTCTTCAGGACTTATAAGGCTAAGATGTGAATTGTGGTAAGATTATGGTTAATGTTAGACATTAACTGGTGAGGGATAACGCCTTGGTTAGGCTGTCCAAATAAATGGAAGTCAATGCAGTGTACTAAGAGGAGTAGCTGTACAAGCGTGTGTGTGCGGGTGTTTGTTTGCCTATCACTCATTTCTCTAACAGAAGATACTGCCAGTCAGCAAACTGATTAGCAGGGTCACCATGGAGATCATTTGGCCTGGAGCGCCACTCGGTTTTATTTGCCAGTCGCCTGCAAGAGAGCACCAAAATATGTACATGTTATTCAGTGTATATATACAATATATACAAATTCAGCTTGGGGCTGGCCCTGACTGGCATGTGTGACTCAAAGGTTTTCAAAACTTTGAGAACCCTGGTCAGACTGCAGTATGTCATCAACAAGATTTATAGAGGTTTATGGAAATGTTGGCATTACTTTTTTTCTGGATTAGTGGTCCCAAGGAGATGGCTCCACTGTCATGGTTAGAAACATCTCTCTCCACTCTTGTGGGACCAGGGTAGCAATGCTGCAGGAAAAAAACACAACATTTTCAGACAGTTACTAACAACATGGCTGCCAGTGGGGACATGGCACTTAATAAAAGGCTTACAGAATAAAAATATATGCCTGCTTAAATCATGCTTGCCTGCTTTGTTACTTTTTCTCACTCGTTAAGACTTTACTGTACCAAAGTCCATAGAGAGCTGAATAAATGATTAAAATAGTAAATCTGCATTTTTAGCTGAACCACGGATCAATTGCTGTACAATTGCAAATTTTCTATTTGGACTTTGATGCAGGGAGTTAGCAGTTTACTAAACAACAAAAATTGTCATTTCAAGTTGGAAAAGGCTGTCGAATGGCGAGATAAAGATGTTTATCACAACTCTTGTGTGACCAGGGTCAAAATTTAAACTTTTCAGCTGAAGCTTTTTACACAAAGTGATTTACAGCAACTATACACAGTTATTTCCTCCATGTTTACTCTCCAAATACCATTCTTCCATCCATCCATTTTCTACCACTTTATCTTCCACAGGACGGTTGTGGGGGGGGTGCTATGCCAATCTCAGCTGACATAGGGCGATAGGTGGGGTCACATCCTGGACAGTTCACCAGTCCATCACAGGGCCACATATAGAGACAAACAACCATTCACTCTCACACCATGTTCAATTTACAGTGTCCAATCCCCATATTGCATGTTTTTGGACTTTGGGAGGAACCCGAAGAACCTGGAGAAAACCCATGCACACGCGGGGAGAAAACATGCAAAAAAGAAAGGCCCCTGTTCCAACCACGGCTCAAACCCAAATAAGTCAAATTTGAACATACGGCTGTGCAGTTGTTTTGTCTCAAAAGACAAAGGTGGACCCGACAGTGCAGGTAGATGGATGAATAGTTGGTAAAGGTGAACATCCTGAAGGAGAAACGGGCCACAGTGGAGACACCATTTTGAACCAGCTCTACTGTGCTATCTGCTGGATTAGGACACCTGGGGAGACAGAGAATGACATAAAAGTTACTTAACACTAGAATCAGTAGTGCAAACAGAAGGATACTATACTGGAACACTGTACTGGAATACTGCTTTACTCTGTATTAATGAGATCCCAGCGGACAGGGCAGGTAGCATTATTGAAAGGTGTCGCCCAGCAGGAGTCCAAAATGGTGGAGATCTGCCGACTGTCGACTCCCACCGTCTGCACCTCAATGTACAACCGCTGGTCTATTTCCATTTCGTGGTTTCTGCTTCTGGTCAGGGGAACGCGGAATCCTGGGTCTTCAAAGGGGATCATCCGCAAATGATAGCGACCTTGGCCAGAGGGAAGTCTCTTGTTTACAATGCTGCAGGAAAAAAACATTACACCATGTGATTAAATCTATGGAGGAAAGAAGGTTGTCTGTAGATTTCATACTCAATGTGAACATAAACACATCGAGGATGGTTGAATGGGAAAAATATACTCAATGATAACAATTACCAAGTAATAGCTTGGTAATAAATTGGAAAAACTTCATGGGACATGAGGAAGGGTGAATTTCAACTATATGGAAAACAATATGGAGTACAATAATGCATGTCCATGTAACAGTGTAAATAATTACTTTTTTACATTGTTTTCATTGTTAAACATTGTTAAATTCCTGTTAAACTTGGGACTACAACCGCATCATTGTGTATTCTATTTTGAAAGTCCACAGCGGAAGTTAGCGTAACACTTAACGCTGCTAATTTTGCAAAATGTTACGCTGTGGGTAAGTAAGTTGTCGTCCTGTTGCTCGGACATAAAACTCCGTTGTAAATGCTGACTATGATTCATATGATGTGTAAACTCTATCAGCATTTACTGTATGATATGTTCGTCTAATGAAACGCTGGTAAAACCCATAGTATCATTGCTTTACGACGGATTGTTGCCGCAGTGTGCGAAGTATTTACGTTAGCTAATGTGTGAAGAGTGTTTAAGCTAGCTACTAACAGCACGAGGTGTGCGTGGTCTGGATGTACTAATAAGAACTCCTCTTTTATAGTTCGAGCGGGAACAGACCATGGATGTATTGAACTGGATAGAGCACCGCCCCCTCTGCCTTGAAGACAATTTTGTCATGGTGGCTACTCCCAGTACTGCAACAAAAAAATACTCATGGGCCCAAAAAGCAATTTTCCCATTGACCACAATAGTAAATCGGTTCATAAAATTACTGATAAATGTAATGACCACATGAATTAGAGTGAAAGAATCTGGAGTTATACAATTACATTTTGTATTTTACAACATTTTTGATGATTAGCGTGCAGTATATCAGTGAATGGAAAATCAAGCAAAAAGCATCCAAGAAAACAACATAATTCCTGTAACAATACATACAAACTAATAGCCACAGTCAATTAAATGAACCATTAAATTGATAATTTTAACCAGCAATGACGTCATTATACTTTTCAGTTTACTGCATTCACTATCGTTGGTTTTGACATTGATTTACGAATCCATGGTTTAAAGACCGAAGCTAACGTGCAATTGGTATTCCTGAAATCTGCTTGTGCATGTCAGTAGCATACTCCCATCATGCCTTTCACTGTTTATGGACATGCGGACGGCTCGTTCACATAGCTGAAACGCATTATGGGGGGTAACACTACTGTGCATGCTCATGCTCTACACAACCCGGAAATAAACGCGGAAGTCAGAAACTTTTTTGGCTTAGGCACTGGGTGAGCAACTCCATAGGAATGATTGGAGCCAAAGGGGCGGTGCTCTATCCAGTTCTTATAATACATCCATGGAACAGACTTGACATCTTATTAACTGCACACTGGTTGAGTATTTGTCCCATGTTGCAGGTATGTTATTTGTAATGTTGAATGTGCAATATTGTTGTGTGTTATTAATATGTGGATGCGAAACTGAACTTTGGCAGGTGAATGCTCTGATTTAATGTCAGATTAATGTAATGTAATTTTACTGTTAATCATTACAGATCATTAAGATATTTAATATGTTTTTCTAAGCGAATGATGCCACTATGCGATCACTACGCTCAGAAGCAAAATGTTACGCTGTGGTTCGAGCAGGAACAGACTTGACGTCTTATTAACTGCACACTGGTTGTGTATTTGTCCAATGTTGCAGAAATAAACCAGTCGAGTGCTCCATCCAACCTTTTTCCATGAAGTTTATGCAAACAGCAGTAGAGCATTATAACCAAAGTCACATCCACATGTTATCAGGTCTTTGAAAACCTGTAGCTAGTTTTCCATAAAATATAACGCTAATTTTATAATGAATTTCAGCAAAAGTGAATGGAAAAAACACACATATATGTGTCCATCAACTGCTGTTTAGGGCCCGGTGTGTTTTAATTGTTGGGAGTGAGCATCATCCTGCACTGGATTATGCTAATTTTTGAATAGACAGCCCTTCAGTTGGTTTTTGCATCTGGTTTTTGAGGGCAGAGCTTTAGAGTGGACATTGTAAGCTCCTGCTTCAAAATAGGACATTTTAAGGAGATGTTTGGTTTTTAAACTTTGAGTTTTTTAGAACCACATTCAAAATGGTCATTAAAAAAGCAGGCAGATGGAAATGCAGCTAAAAACAACAATGACAATGGACACTGTGGTTATCACCTCTCTACAGGGTTGATGCCCACATCCATGGATAGAGCCTGGGACAGAAGATATTCACAGCAGAAGTGCAGGTGAATGGACTTCTCACGGCTGATGATGAAGCCCTCATGAGGGTCCACATCACCCTGAACGGTATTCTCGTAAATGAAATGGGTCCCATTGCTCTGTAAGAGTAGCACAATAGGAGAGTTTATTTTTTAAAGTAATGTGCTTTTTTTTCAAATGTGGGTTTTATTTAACTGTAAACTGTGACCATGCTCTTTAGACTCTGTACATATGGACTGTACCCTGAGAGATGTCCCACACAGCTGGTCATCATTGTTAAAGTGGAACACCAGTCGTCCGTCCCGCACAGTCCCTTTGCAGGAGGGGTCCCGCAGGTGTAGAGCATCAGAGTGGAAGCCGGCTTCGAACAGCTGGCAGCGGGAAAGGGATAAGGTGCCAGAGCTACTGACACATGTGGTGGATGGGTCTATGAATCAAAAACATGATGACAAAGTGACTTTCACTGTGACAGGAAACAGACAATCAAAACGTAGTTGCCAGTAGGGACAGACGGAAAAAACAGATTTCAGCCACTTAATAAAAGGCTTGCCTAATAAAATCAATGTAAGCCTTAATATCTTAAGAATATCCCTGCTGCTTTATTTCACTGTGAGACAATCTTTTCTCACTGGAAACTGAATTTTGTCTTCAGTTTGTAAGTAATTTTACATCACAGCACACAGGAGTTGTCGATCCACTATTAGTAGTTCAAATGTGTTATTTTGGGACTTTGTTGAAATCCTTGATTCCAACTTACCTTAGTGACACTTTGTACTGCGGTGTGGGAGAGTGAGCAGCTACTACATTCTTAAAGAGGAACTAAACCCCTGGTCTGAGGCTAACTCCGCCCAATGCCTGATTTTGAAAATCTTCAAAACAAGTGGGCAGGCCTATGACTACCATGTTCTGCATGAACTTAGGCAAGGCTCCATTAATTAATACTGAAAACGGATTATCTCACCATAACTCTCATTGTTGGGCCGATGGTGGTGTTCATCACAGAAGCAGCCGTAAACGCCGTCTTTCTCACCACACCATTCATGATCCCAGCAGTCCAGCATGTCACATGGGTCTGACTCAGCTGCACCAACAAGAGAAATGTGTGTGGAAAATAAAACAAAATGGATAAGGTAGAAGATACTGTACCAACAGTCACCAACAGAAATATTAATTTGTCTCCATTATCAACCCACTGTTTACATACCACAGTGCAGTGCTGGACGCCACTCAGGGATGTCCAGTCCCAAAACTGAGCAAGTTCTCTCATAGGCTGCAACAGCACTACACAGCATGCCATTGGCTGCAGTGTAGAGGCAGAGATCAAAGACACAGGAGGTGAAAAAATGCTGGGGGTTAGAGTGTGGGTGACAGGTCCTGAATGGGCCAGTGGTGTTTGTGATAACACTACAGAGGGCAGTGTACTCTTCCCTGAAGGTACAGTCATTTAATCCTTCATCAACATCCCCATCTTCGGATCCACATCTAGAAAACAACACACCAACTTGTCATCAATATCTCATGCACACTCCATACTATTCATTTTATACCACTCTTCACAACAGCTCACCCTGGTTGGCTTGTGGGTGCCCTCCAGCTGTGTCCAAACTCGTTGTCATTTTGTGCCAGAGTGCCATTGGGCAAGACTTTGTCATCTGCAAGGTCACTGTTGAAATTTCCACACATTCCAATGACTCTGTTTTGACGATGTTGGGAGACCCTTACCAATAAAATTCTCTGGCCATCAAACTGGACTACCAGGTCATTAGCATCGACCACTACAAAGCTTCCCTGCCTAACGACTTGAGCCAAGCCTCCTGTGGCATTTGTAGAAGATGCATCACTTCCATTTATCTGATGGGACGAGAGATGAGGCACAGTTTATTTGTGAGCACCTCTTACCCCAGACTGAAGTTTTATATACATACAGTATATATAATTATGAAATTGTTACCTTTACTCTTTTGTTTGGTCCAATCTTGATGTACATGCTTTCTTGTTGTTTTGAGATATATATATCCACAGTTGATACAAAGGACACACGGTTGTTACCACGGTGCTTATTGGTGGCAATTACTTGGAACTGGGTTTCATTGCTCCTGTGGCTTACACTCTCAGTGATGATGTAAGAGCATGTGCCCTGGAAATTGACTACTGCCCCATCAAAGGTGATGTAGTGTGGGTCCCCCAACACGGTGCAGGTGGACATTGAATCAAAGCAACCCAGGTGGCCGTCTCTGACGGTGCACTGTTGTGCAGGAGTGCAAGATGCAGCCGTGCAGAGCAGGTCACTGGGGCCACGGCATTCACATCGCTGGGAGCAACCTTCTGTCCAGAAAGACTCACCAGCCTAGGATATATCAGGAAAACAGATAATAAAAATCTACTTCAAAGCATAGACTGTGTATAACAAATGGATGTTGCCTTCTAGTGTGAAGAGTGAGGCCCATGAAGTATGACATAAGTAACAGTCAGCCACAGAACCCATTTGGATATTAGTCTGATTGTGACGATGTGTCTTGATGCCAATATTTGTCTGTGTGTGTGTATAAATTTAAATTAAATATATCTTTGTGGGGTCCAAAAAGTTTTCAAACCTGTGAGGACATTTTGACCTTGTGAGGACATCAGCATTAAGACCTGGTATAGGTTTAGGCTTTGAATGAGTTAGACACTTAGTTGTGATGGTTAAGGTTAGGGAAAGGGGCTAGAGAATGCATTATGTTTATAATGTGTTCTCACTAAGCTATACAAACAAGTGTGTGTTTGTGAGGTCCATTCGTGCCGTTGATGATGATGATGATGTTAATATTGTGGTTGTGGCTTCACATAAATTCATGTATAAACACTGATTAGTATAAAAAAAACTGATAATGTGTCCTAAACCACCCCCGAATATGGGTTTTGTGATCATATTTCAGGTTATTATTAGGAAGGATTGGGACAAAATGTGATCAAATCAGTCAGGATACATGTTCATATTACTTCTAAAAGGTGTCTTAGTGTGCAGCCCTGCTAAAGGCTCACACAGAGGCACATGTTACTAAAGACCAACGCACCTCAAGTTATTTCTAAGTAATTCACATATTTAGTAATTATTGGGACATGACTTACTTTATAGTAGAAGCCATCATATTGACAACCACAGTTTTCCACATGGACACACGATGTCCCACTCCTGACATAGTCCTCGTCACAGAAACATCCCTCAGAGCAAACGTGGTCACAGCTGGTATCAACAAGGCTGGTACAAGTGTGGCCACAGTCGGTACCACACAGCTCATAATGGCTGTTGGCCGGACAGCTCAGGACTTAATGAGTGTAGAGAGAAAAAGTATCATTTAGATTGAAGCAGATGGCTATTTAGATTTCCAGCAATGCATTGCCTAGTTGACTTACTGCAGGTGGTGTTCTGTCTCCAAGGGTAGACACGAATATTAGCCAACTGACAGACACTGACATAGGCTTCGATTGCTTTGCACAGGAGATCGTTACCCTGATTTCCCGACACACAAACGTCAAACACACAGTCACTGAAATATGGCGTTGGGTCCACATGCTCATGGCAGAAGCTGAAGGGGCCATCGGTTGCTGTGATCACTTCACACTGGGCTCTGGCAGAGAGGTCATCGGTGCACTGAGGACATGAGGAACCACAGCCGTCACTGCAGGTGTAGTTACCCGCCACCTTCCAAGCTTTCCCAAACTCATCAGGAGTGTTGACTATTGATCCAGATGGAGTGCGGAAGTCGTCAGTGCGGTTTCCATTGAAGTTTCCACAAAGTCCACATGTTTTTCCTCTGTGAAGATGACATCATGCAAGTACATGATTAGAGAGGTGGTTTTAATGGCTGAAATTAAAGGGATACTTCAGGGTTGTTGTTTGAGTGTGATTGTAGGAGTTATTGACCATTACTGCCAGCAAGGACACAAGGATTTTAGCCATATGAAAACATCTAGTGAGTAAGAATTTGTGACATTAAATGGTGAAACTGCACTGGTCCCTATCCCAAGTGTGTTATGTAACAACAGTGGCTTTTGCATGAGAGAAAGTATATAATCCTTATTTGTTTGCAAAGTAAGACACATTCACACAGCACAACTATGTACTGCACTTTTTTGATCATCATACACTGTGGGCAAAGCTGTCAGGAGCCACTTGGTGTTACTTGTGGATACATCAAAGTGTCCCAGTAGACAGTAAAAACATAGCCTTTTAACAAAGTGCTCTATGATTGTTCAAGTGTATGATGTTTTATGTTTGCAACTTTATTTTAAAATTTAATGGTCTTTGCTGCCTGGGAACAGAAATGTGTTTCTTGTTGCCATTTTAGCTTGCATGAACATGGGAGCTACCTATCTTGTTTGGTGAATTGCTGATTATCACATAGTCTGCCTCCCTTCCTTCCTCATGCTAGTTGTTGGCACTCTTAGCTCTAACTTATACAACCACACTTCAAAAAACAACTAAACATGTCACAGCATTACAGTTTTTTTTCCTCAATGAAGGAAGGTACCTGTAATTGGCAGGTACAGAGAGGGACACTGTACTAGAGCCATCATAAGTAACATTTAAGCCAAAATTAGTACTAATGAATATACGGGATCCACTTGCATAGATTGAAACATGACTTCCATTCAAGGCGACTGGTAGATTTCTACTAAATCCATTGACCTAAAAAAGAAGTTGGAAAAATACAATTGTCAGTACTCCATTTAGTAACTGAAATTGCATTGCTTGTTGCAACTTGATTAAAGCTAAATGTTAGTTATGCAGCTATCTTATAGGAATTTATGAACTCACTTGAACTACACCATGTCTTTCCCTTGAAATGTGCAGTTGGTAATCCCACACTTTGACAAAAACTTCAGCTACGATTGAAACTGGCAACCCTTTCAATAGCTCATTCTTAGCTTCCACTGAAAATTGGTGGAGTCCACCAGTGATGTCACAAAGGGTTGCCAGAACATAGCGACAGGTTCCTTGGAAGTCATAAGCCTTACGATCAAATGTCACATAGTGGGGGTCTCCAGAAGCAGAGCAGGTACCATGAGGGTTTGGATGGCAGCCAAACTCACCCCCCACCACACGGCAGGACTCCTGTGGTCCACAAGAGCTTGGGGTGCAGTACACTGTCCCAGTGGTGCCATTACAAACACATGAGCTCTGACAGTCACCGTCCCAGAACTGCTCACCATCGTGCCGGATGCGTCCATTGTGATGGCATCCACAGGATGTTGGCGGCACACACTGGTTGCCATTGAGGACATAACCATCATTACACTGGCACCCCTCCTGACACACTGCATCACAGGTGAAAGGGAAAGAGAGGCTGGGGCAGGTGGAGGGACAAGGGGTTCCACAGAGCTCGTAATGGCTATTTAGTGGGCAGACTTGTTCTAGAGAAAAAGAAGTTGAGACAATATTGTCATGATATAGATTTATACCACATCCAAAGTCAATTTAACTGGAGGAAGAGTGCTTACCACAGCCAGTTGCATTCCTCCAGTGTTGCAGGACTACACGGTTCTGTTGACATATTAGTGCATAATCCCGTAGGGCTTTGCATCGTGCTGATGTTGGATCTCTAGAGGCTTCAAGAGTCTTGATGCACATTTCCACATGTGGTTGTGGGTCTACCACGGCCCAACACTGAGGAAATGGCCCAGTTTGTGAGTTAAGAATTCCACAGTACTCAGTAGAATTATAGTTTGTTGTATAATTATTATTTCCACTTTCAACACAGTGTGCAGCGAGTGAGCCATCTCGCCAGCTGTCTCCAAATTCCTGAGAGCTGTTGACCAGAATGCCACTGGGTGTGCGGAAGTCATCATGTGAGTGACCATTGTAGTCACCACAGAGTCCACCCAGTGAGCTACTATAGACACCGGGAGCAGTGATTCGCACAAAGTGAGGCCAGACTGTCTGCACAGTCACACCGAACGAGGTGCGAATAATGATGCTGTGAACGCTGCTGTGGTAGATTTGGATTCGGTTGGATACAGAGCTGAAAGGGAGTCTGATCAGCTGACCGTCAACCTAAAGAGAAATTCAGTTTCATACATTGCAGTTAAAAACATTTAAAGAAGGGTTCAAATACAGTGCACATATCACATTGCAGATGTTTTCAGACATGAACTCCAGACAATTTCCAAAGAATCCAGGCATTTGGTTTGCTGTTCCCATTGGATTACTGGCAGACTGCAGTTTCACATTTTTCCCATTGCCAGTGGTTGTTCTACCCTGTAGTGTTTTTTTCCACTCCTTTTTCACCCATGTCTGAATTGTGTCACTGATATACTGGAAACAACTGAATGAGTTAGAGTCTTTACATCGGTCTCTGAATGATCCCCTTGTTGAAATCAATGATATCGAGCATTGTCCCATTTTGAATACATGCTAATAGCTATCGAAATGGCGGATCTCTGGCAAAAAGAGAATAGATGAAGTAGAAGTTGATGCATTCACCTGGGTCTTTCATTGTTTTTTCCCATTGATGCCGATCGGTGCCAAAGCTGAGAACCCATTTGCATTGCAATGTCAGACTATTTGTCTCACCCAACCTACAACCCATTGGCCAGTGCCAATATAGATCTTTGGACAGAATAGTGCTGCTTTGGTGTTGCACTCGTTGTGAAATAACATTTGTCCAACCAATTGGATCTCAAGGATTTTAAAATGTTTTACAGCTCATACTATCTAAAGATTGGGGTTTTGAGCTGGCAGCAGCAGCAGTCTATGTCTGTTTGGAGCAATTTCTGCTGACTTTGGCATTGTTGCATACAGGTCCTCTGGTCAATCTCTGTCTAGAAAATGTCTGGGTTCAGTGCATGTCTGAAAGCATCATAAGAATTTTTAAAAGGTCTGTAGTCCCTTACCTTAACAATGCTGTTGTTTGCCATCTCAATGGAGACATGTATTCCTGCCGCCTCAAACTTAAGCAACCTGGCAAAACTCTGATGTCCTCTCGGCACTTTTTCTGCTATTACCGTAAACTCAGTGTGATTTAACACTCTCATCACTTTGGCAAGAGTCAGCTGACACGCCCCAGGATACCAGTATGTCAGTCCATCAAATGTTTTATATGATCCTGGGCCCTTTATCCAGCATGATGAATAGCTCTTAGGTCTACATCCTCTTTCTCCTTCCTCCAACTTACACAATTCAAGTGGACTACAGCTATGCGAGTGACAGGTCATGGAGCCGTACTGGCAGCTACAGCGTCTCCCACAGTCCTCATCTAGTATCACAGTTTCTCCAGAGCTGTAGTAACGACCCTCAAAGCTGCAGCCACAGTCGGCATGAGGGACGCAGACCCCAGCACTGAGGATGTACCCTGAGTTGCAGATACAGCTCTCCTGGGGAGGGAGAGGGCAGTTTTGTGTGGAATTTGGATTGACACATGTAGCTGGACATCCTGTGCCTTGGGGATCAAAGTGACTGTTGCCTGGGCAGGGGATTTCTAGACAAACAGACAAAATTAACTTTGACTTTATGGAAAAGTGGAAATTATATTTGGAAATAATGTTGATTGACTGACAGACATACCACAGAAGCCTGGTCTTCTCCAGCTTGGCAACTGGATACCAAGTTGCTGACACTGACTGGCATAAACATGCAGGGCTTGACACAGAATGGGCTGGTACCCTCCTCCCACACACAGATCATACACACAACTCTCCACAAACATTCGTGGGGGAAGCTGCTGATGGCAAGCTGCAAAGGGTCCTGAAGTGTTCTGGAGGAGCCCACAATGGTCTGAATTGCTGTATAAAGCTGTCTGATGTTCAGTACAGGCAGCACAGTCCTGACCTTCACATGGAGGCTCACATCCAATCTCATTGTACCATTTAGCTCGCCAGCTTTCAGCAAACACCACATCGGAACTCACAATTTCACCTTCGGGTGTTTTAAAATCATCTCTGGAGTCGTTGTTGAAGTTCCCACACAGACCACATGTTGCGTTCTGATAAGTGAAGGGCACATTAATTCTGACAAAAAAATACTTGTCATAAGAAACCTCCAAGCCAAAATCAGTGCTGATGACCATAGAAAATCCTGACTGATAGACATGGATTGTGCCGTTGTTAAGGTAGAACGGTGTGGCTGCAAAGGCTCCGTTGACCTGTCAACACGCAAACATGTTAGCTGAATGAAACATACGTTTGTTTAGTGACATAAAAGTGCTGTTTTTAACCCAAGTCCGAATTACTAACCTTGGCTTTACCCTGATTTCCTTTGACGAGCTCAATAGTTTCATTGTAAACAAACACTCTAACCAGTTCTGTCCAGGAGACTCGAGTGCTGCCCCGGTTCTCATTCTTAGCCTCTACCCGGTAGTATGGCAGCCCACTGCTGCTTTGCTCTGAAATAACGTATGTGCAGGTTCCTTGAAAGTGAAACACTTTGTCATCGAAAGTGTAATAATGTGGATCACCACTTATGGTGCAGGTGCGCTTCCGCACCGTCTGGCAAGCGAACTTAAAAGCAACTGGTTGACAGATTTGGGAAAAGGAGCAGGGCTCCGGGAGGCAGCGCAAGCCCGCTGAGGTGCAGGTGCACTTCTGTGCACAGGTCCTGTCGGTCCAGAATGAGGCTCCCAGCTGCACAGATTCACCTTTAAAGAAATCACAGGAATCAGTGTCACTTATCTGCATACTAATATGCACTGGCACGCTCACATTGGTGGTGTTTTATAGCAGTTTTAACTTGGCCTTCTTCTGGATTCAACCACCCATTACTGCTTAATTTAAAAGGATAATTCTTTTTTGAAGAAGTGTGGTTGTGAAGGCCACACGGTGTTGTAGTGGAGCCCCGGTTGGAACAAGGGCCTTTCTGCATGGAGTTTGCATGTTCTCCCCGTGTGTGCGTGGGTTCTCTCCGGGTTCTCCGGCTTCCTCCCACAGTCCAAAAACATGCAATGTGGGGAATAGGTAAATTGGACACTCTAAATTGACCATAGGAGTGAGTGTGAGAGTGAATGGTTGTTTGTCTCTAGCTGTGTGTGGCCCTGCGATGGACTGGCGAACTGTCCAGGGTGTACCCCGCCTATCGCCCGATGTAGCTGAGATTGGCACAGCACCCCCCGCGACCCTCTGGTGGAGGATAAAGTGGTTAGATGATGATGACTGACTGACAGTCTGAAATGCAGTCATTTATTGTAATGCTCAGTACACTGAGCATAATTGTGTAGGGCATTTGATCAGGTTTATTGAAAGTACATGATCAAGCAGTGGTCACTTGTTTCACAATCTGAGGCAGATAGGAACTCGTTAAAAGCTTTGCTTCCCCCATAATGTCATTAAAAAATATATATATACCGTTAAATCTGCATTGTAAGCTACATCAAGAAGCAGCAAGAAGAACTGTTACCAGGAACTGAGGAGCTAGTGGTCAGAAAAAAGTCTGTGGTAATGTGGAAGATTTTATAACAGACAGGAACTGTCTGCAGTGATATGATACACAGGGAGACTGAGAGTGAGGCAATTTTGTCAAAAAGCTCTCATTTGGAAAATTACAGAACTTGAAAGTAGTCATGTTGTGTCTCTTAGCTTGTTTGTTGGTTTGTTTGACTCGCACTTTCAATTTCTTTCTTTCTTTCTTTCATTTCTTTGCCTTTCAAAGTTGCACAATATACTGTAATTTACAATATACATGATATCTTGAGTAACTCTGCCACATCCATCTTGTCCATTGTCAAATATGAAGAATTTAAGGGGAAAAAATGCCCTGAAGTGAACTGAAGTCAGTCTATTAAAGAGCCTTTAATGGTCTGATAAACATTACTGTTCTGATCACTGCTTCTGCTCTTACCGTTAAAGGTGCAGCCTCTTGATCCATGGTCTGTTCTGAAGGCCCATCGACCAGGGACATTGACGTTGCTTCTCAGGCGGAAAACTGAGTTGGGGCCTGTTGCAGAAGTGGAGAATGATCCAGGGATGATGAAGTAGTGAGCAGACCCTACTGTATCATAGCCAGCCTGCAGAACACAAAACACAAATCATGAGTCTGATGAAATAAAAATTAATTAATAAAAAAAATGAACATTATAATTTGAATAGTAGAAATAGTGAGAGTATGTGAGTTTGTTAGTTATGAAACACAAGAATTAATTTGTGGCTCAATTTACTTCACTTAAAGCACCTTATGGCGCATTTCCACCGGCTCTACTCGTCTCGTCTCGTCTCGCCCCGCCTTGGCATGGCACGACTGCGGTGACTTTGTTTTATACGCGACACACACACAGACACTAGTGACTAGTGACTTTATACCAAACTTCTGTAGTTGGAGATTAACCCACATTTTTAGGATTGTTAAAAAGTTTTAACTGATCTACAATTGGGCACTGTTCGGCTTGATTTCTGTCCACACGTCTCCAGAGTACCGGTGTACAGCCTCCTACTCCACAGACTACAGCGGCAGCAGTCTGTGATGCCGCTGGCGGTTGCCGGCGATGTCCCTAAATACGGCACTCCACTTTAAAATACTCCTGTTAAATATAAAGGTTTCCCTGGTAGTTGTTGGAGATTAACCCACATTTTTAGGATTGTTAAGTAGTTTTAAGTGATCTACAGTTCGGCGCTGTTCAGCTTGATGTGTGTGGGATGTCTCTTCCTGTGACGGGCCTCTGGCCAGTCAGCGGCCGGCAGTCTGACCAATCATCGCATAGTACCTATTTAAGTACGCTTGGAACCTCGCTGGAGCAGGTACTAAAAATAGCACCTGGTACCAGGTACTATGCTAGTGGAAACGCTACCTAAACCGTGGCGTGGCGAGGCGAGGCGAGTAGAGCCGATGGACATGCGCCATCAGTGTCATTGTGTCATACAACAAAAATGCTTTTCAAGGCATAAATTAAGATACCAAGTCATCAAACAACAATAAAAAAGTGATATACAAATATACACATTATCACCGCGGTGCGCTCTGACCTGCACATTCCGGGTGGTTGAGGCTATTATCCCATAGTTCATCAACACAAATGACGTCTGGCCCCCAGCGATCAACACGGCCTGGGCAGTGGTGCGCTGCAAAATATGAATATTAACATCATATGTACACTTTTCTTCATTCCAGCACTGACCCTGCAACAAGCAATGTACTTATTATCTTACTCTTCCAGTTTATTGTTTTCACAGTTGATTTAAATGACCGGTACAAAGTCTTCTGAGCAAACAATTTTAAAAAATTGTTTATTTTTTTATTAAAGCTGCATGGTGTTTGCGAACTGCAGGCATTTGCCTCAACTTCCAAGGGATATTTACACCGATATCAAGGGAGTGACATGGAAAGGGTGCTAAAGAACCATTGGAGCTGGTTATTTTGGTACAATTCCAAATGGAAATGCAACTGTAACCATTTCACTTTGTGGAAAAGCAAATATTAATGACATAAATTCAGACTTACTGTTCCTGAATTGGGGTAGTAGGCCACCTCGTACCATGTTGCAACAAAGACAAACGTGGCTTCAAAACTGATGCTTGAGAAATAGGTGTTGATGTCTCGCGTAGCTTGTTGGAGGACACTGCCGCTGGTGTACTGGTTGTAGTAGACATGACCATTTCCTCTGTTGTCCAAATCTGTCCAGAAGGCAGCGATGAAGTCTCTAGTTCCGTTCATAGGAAAACGTTGAGGAGTGTAACTGCTCCATGCAGTGTTGAAGGTTAGGTGTCCATTCTGGTTGACCTGTAAATGTAGAAATGTTTTCAGTGTCATCACTGTAGGTACTATAGTATATTTAGAGTAAAATGTCAGGGACCACATGTAATATTTATTTTGTGTGTGTTTGTGTGTGCACATACAAAGAAATGGGGCAACCTAACAATTTCATGCATACTTACTTAGGGTATTTTTAGTGGACAATTCAAACGTTTAAACCACAATCTCGAAATAAAATCATTATGAATCACAAGGTTGTGGAATCACTGGAAAGATGTTGGCCCCTCCCCCTTTGGCACTTATAATAAATAATAAATAACTCCTAGTAATGTTTGCAAGCTCGAGATTTTCTCACTTGTTCACATGGACAATAACTGAAATTTACCACAATCAACTAATTGTGTTTTTTTTTTTTTAGATGATGATGAGAGCCATCTTGTGTCGAACACACGCATCTACAGCCATGCTGTTGTGCGTTTCGGCCTGAGATCCACAGCCTTGTGTTAATACATTTTAGGCACCATCTTGCATTGAACACACATGTCTATGGCTATGCTGCTGTGCGTTTCAGCCCAAGTTCTGCAGGCTTACGTTAATGTCTTTTTGGTGCCATCTTGTAAAGAGGTGTGCATCTTCAGTCACTGCTACTGTGCACACCTCCGCCATTTTGGTTCTGGAAGTGGGAGTGGCTTCGCCTTGTTACCAACCGTGTCATTTCACTTCAGTGCACAGATTCATACCTTCAATAATTTTTAATTGGAATATCTTTTGATATTACAGTTAATTACAGTGATTATTCAGACTAATTTTAAAGGCATAGATTGATTGTCTATTCCCTGTGTTCAGGGTGGTGCCCCGATCTGATACAATTAATAATTAATTAGGCAATAAGGGCAATATGGACAAAATCACCAGAACTTTCTGCATCCATCCTTTCCTAAGACCTTGAATGACTATGGTTGTAGTTAATGTATGTGATGGAAATCTGCCTTTCTAAATTATTAAGATAATTAAAAAAAATTATTATTTACATTTTTTAATTTTTTTCTAAATATTTAATTATTTTTATCAATCAAAATATTGCAACTAACTGTTGAACCCCAAAGTTAATGGTGCCCCGTGTGAGGCTTTCAAGTATACCAACGTCAGATATCTTGTTATTATTCTTATTCTTATATATCTTATTATTTAAGTTGAATTCTTGAAGTTTTGCCTCCTAAATTGCTTGCAGTATGTTAAAGAAATATATATAAATATCAGCAGGTTGCGTTTTACCTTGTTAATCCATGCCTAAGTAATTTTCATATATATTTCATATCAAAGATGTGCTTAAATATTTTCTCCACCTTTTCCCATATAAAGAACGTGTGCACAATTAGGTTCCTGTTCTCCACAACAAGCTGGACTCTTCTGAGAGGTGAGATTTCAAATGTATTTTGGGCGTAATGAAGTATCTAATGCTCACTTTAGTATATTCCCTTCCAGTATTTTGATTGAGTCACTTTAAGATGTTCTTTTAGGGAGTCTTTCCAGGCCTTTGTTGATATGTTCATTTGTATTTTGTTATCCCATTGTTCTTTTACCTTTGTGTCTGCAGTCGTATGTTTTTGCAGTATCTTGTTTCTATTTTGGATATATTGTATTCATTTATTTGCTGGTTTTTGAGGTAGCTTATAACCTGTAAATGTTTGACACTCAGAAGCAATATTTTCAAAGGAGTTAACTGTGTAAGCTTGTGAGTAATTGTTAATATGTCACTAGTCCTTTATCAGCCCAGCAGTATATTATCTTGTCCAATCCATTTGCCATTTCGCGTGGGAACTACACATACCAATTCCCTTTCCATACTTCCACTTCTGTGAGTGCTTCTTTTCATCGTATATTGTCTCAGCTAGGACTAATATAATAGTCTATAATATAATAATAGCATTGTTTGACAGTTTAGTGGTAATGGTTGGGATCATTTATCTCAAACATGTTAATTTATTTTTTCTATATAAAAAATGAAAAGTGAACTTTACATACGTAAATGTAATTATAAGTCTGTCCGAAGTAAACAAAAGGCCTCTGCAGGGTGATTTTTGGTGAACTTCCATCATCTGATGAAGGATTTGAAGCTCCAGATATTGGGTAGAGAGAACCTGGAAACAGATGTCGTAGTTTAGTTTAGTGAAAACAGTATTAAAAAAAGTGAGACAAACCTTGTGTTATGTATTTGATAGTGGTGGAACGGTCCAAAAAAAAAAATCCCTTACTACAGATGGATGGACCTCCAGGGCCACTGAAAGTTTTCTAACTGCGACTGCTCATTACATTAATTCGGAGTGGGAGATGAAAAACTCTGTTTTACAGACCCGCCCACTTTAGGAAAGCCACACAAGTGAGCATCTTTCTGAAGCACTGACACAAGCAGTGACAGAATGGAAACTAGAATAAATATGTAAACGTGTATGCAGCAATCGCTCTCCTCTTACTGTTTCAAAATCTCTGGATTGTTACAATGATGTGCATAACCGCTAATCAAGCTGCCTCATTATTTCAGTTTTTGCATGATTGCATGACTTGTCCTTAAGAATATCTGATAAAAAAAAATATCTAATTATTAGGCTATGGATCTGATACATGGTATTGTTGTAAAAAAAGAAAAAAAAACAACCGAACCAAACTGAAAACTGTGACCCCAAAACCGTGATATGAACCGAACCATGCATTTTGTGAACCATTCCACCCCTAGTATTTGATATTTCCCGAAACATGGAATCTAAATGTAATTCACTACACTGGTACATGTGGGTTGAAACTTGTGTGAGCACCATTTATGGCTCCCACCACCTCAGAGTAGCCAGTGCTTGACTATTATTGATACAAATTTAACACTTTAAATTAAATGAATTACAATTGTCATTTACACCAAACCAAAACTATGTTTGTTTGTTTTTTTGGACGGCTTGTAAAATCACAAAAGTGGTATTAATTTTCACTTTCGTATTCAAGTAGGTGTGGTGAACTTGAAATAAACGTTTAATGACTTTGTTTTTTAAAATTTAGAACAGATGTGCAAATGTGTAAGTAAACTAAAACCGAATAACTTAATCTCAACACTATTTAGATATCTAAATAAATCTAAAGACATCTAGATTTATTTAAAATGTTAAAATGCATTACTACTACTGGGGGCCCCTGGTGATCAGGGGGCCCAAGCAGTCAATTTGTTTGCTTATGCCTTGGGCTAGCCCTGCTCAAGGCATTTCACACATTCAGGCTGATGTCTGAGCATAATGCAGCACAAAATCAAAGAATACTCAGAATTAATTTACCTCTAAACCTGACTGATCGTATACCTGTCATATTAAAAAAAAGTTAACTTACTCGCTCCCTGGGGAGTCACTGCTCCTGTGGGTGAAACAAAGAAGAAAGAAATAATGAAACAACTCATGGTGCAAACAATTTTTAAATAAATACATTTTTTTTTAAAAAACACTTAAAAGTACTTACTTATCCCCAAAAGCAGCAGAAACAGCAAGAGTTGATTGGCCATTCTACTCTTCTCCCATTTAAATCTGTTCAAACGTGAAAAGTACCGTAAATGTAATAAGCAGAATTCAAGTGGCAAATTATTTTTGTTCAAATAAATATCTGATCTATAGAATATGGAGTTTTTGGGGAGTATTCACCTGTTATCATCTGAGTGATGGAAGACTACAGGGCTGAAGTGATGTTTTTATAGTAAAAGCTACATGGTGTCATAACTCTGAGGGAGGAGTTACAGATTGGGTGTTTGTGTGTGTTCTCCTTTGTATTTGGGTCATTTTGAATGACTCAAAAGGAACAAAACAAACTGTTCTCCCTCACATAAAGCATTTATCAATTCCTCTTGCAATAAAACATTACACACCGTGTTTTAAACAAATACTCCATCAGCTGCTCCATCTCAAACGCATATTTCTCAACACAGCATTTACAGTAACGGTGTATATTATATTATACACTCATGTCCAATGATTTACTTTCTGAGATATTAGTCATGTCTTGACAATAGGTCTCATTGTCCTGTCAAACTAAATGACATGGTTTGATTTTAAACAGAGATATAAAACTGTGATACAACAGGAATGTGCATGAGATCAATTTTGTTTTTAAAGGGATGGTTCAGGGTTTTTTTAAAAGTGTGGTTGTATTAGGTCCCGAGACCATAATAGTTCACAATAGTGAACTTAAACAAAATAGTTCACCGAGGTAAGCATTATTGATGTGTTTCTATCATGGCACGGTTTGGTACAGTACAGCACAGTACAGTACAGTTTGGAATACTGAAGTCCGGGGTCAGGCTTGCGTTTTGACTGACAACAGTACATTTACTTAGTGGGCGGAGTCTGGGCTGTGCCCGATGGCTTTGTACCATGACGTCGTACCAGTGCGACGACAACAAACAACGGCATTAAATGTGACACAAGAGGCAATAATGGAGGACATCGGGCAGCTCTTTTTTCCGGCTCAGTTTGTGGCTGTTTGTCTCAAAAAGATGTCAAGCTTTGTATGAGAATAGACTGCGGGCATTTGTCTCGACCTCCGTGTGATATGTACACCAAACGCAAGGGAGTGATTTTGTTTAGTCGCCCAATCAGCTGACAGTACCGTACCATTTTACTGTGGTACCACAAGGGAAGGGTGCTATAATGGCTGGTTTTTTTTTCGTACTATTCCTAATGGAAATAATGAATTATTTGCCCGGTAGATGACAAAAATCTATTTCTTTTTGAACTAAAAAGATGAACTAAGAGTCTAAGAGCAGTTTTAACACCCGTAACAGTCTGTGCCAAACAGTTACTTTTTTAAACCAACATATCACCTAAATGTTCCATATTTGTACAATATTGAATAGTTTCAATTAGAAGTAAAAAAAGACAGGTTTTGCCTGTGTTTTGGTGCTTTATTCCATTACTTAGAAAAAATATTGGTCCTACTTGTCAACAGAGATGTCAGTGCTAAATATATGTCAGTATTAGGGCTGTCAGTTTTTAATATTCAAATTATATTCAGATTTTTAATAAAAATGTATACTAATACTAAATACTAAATTGACTATTTATATCTAATTATATCTTTCAGCTCCCCTTCCTCATCTATGAAATGTGCAGTGACTGTCACAGATGCCTCTGTGACGGTCGCGCGGCTAAGAGCCGTGTGCCTTGGCTAAAGCTCTTGGATGAAGTCTTTGAGACCAAAATCTGGTTTCTCTGAATCACTTAGAATCTAAATCATTGGTCAGTCACTGCTTGTAGGTTTCTGTCATTTGCTTCTCTCATGTCTCTCATTGTCCTTGTTGATGTGTGTTTGTTGCTGCTGCCTGGACGCCCTTGGAAACAGCATTTGCAGTCCGAATTTCTTCTTATCATTGCCTAATTGGTCAATACTCACAACCTCTTTAGGTCTTGAGCAGGATCATGGTGACAAAATGTAATCTGAAAAAGTTCTGGTTGCCCTCTCTGGACGTCTTCTTCCTCATTTAAAGTTTATTGAAATTGAGTTTGTGATGCAACTAAGGATGGAAATTCCATTGCTGCTCAAGACTCAGGGTTGTACTACGGAAATCTTTCTCTTTCTCTAACCCATTAATGGTAGTAAATTGTGTTGCAAGATTCATAACTGTACGCATGGTGAACTGTACGTAACATGTTGCACATTGTTTTTGAACTCACTTTTTGAGGACTGCACTCAAAAAGTGTTTGCCCACATCTGTCTTTTTACTACTTCTGGGATTTTTTTTTTCTTAAGTGCACTTGGTACCACACCTTTTTTTGTGCCAACATAATCTTGTGTGAAATATTTGCACCACATCCAGTTCCTCTTTCCTCCAGTACACAAACACACCTATTGAAATGTACCAGGTCACAGTGCAGTTTACATTCTGTCAAATCATTAAAACTTAGGGCCAGTATTTTTCTAAACATCTAAATACTGGGCCAAAGCGCCGCATCTTCATCGTGTTTTTATCTACTAACCTTTTTTCTTCTAAGCTAAACTATTCAATATATTGCTAACAAAATGAACGCAAAGTGCAGATGAAAGGTTCCGTCCATCTCCATCTTTTGTGTTTTGTGTATAAAACGTGTGGTCAGTGTCTTTGTCACCAGAGAGGAGCCATTTCCCTTTCCATTTTTTTTGGCCTGTTTTTGGACATTGAGACAAAAACTCAAGCAAATGTTATTTTAAATATGTTTTACACTGTTCAAATTTCAAATGTAATACGCAAAAGCTGGTGTTTGTGTACACTACAGTGTCTTGCTTCATTTTAACTTGTAAATACACTGTTTTGACACGCAGTTAAGTGATATAAATAACTGCCTGATATTGAAAGTTATTCTGGAAAAATGGGCAAAAGCACCTTGTATGGTTAAAATAAGAAAAAAAGTGCAGACAGACATTTTGAGACTTTGGTGTTAACGGGTTCAAGGTGTGCAGGTGTGGCAAATCAGCTGAATATCCCTCACTTCACTCTTCCCTTCCAAGTGTGTTGGAGAACCTATGTCGCCTTCAATTAGAAGATCTAGTTTGCCCATTGTGGGCTCCTGTAAAAACATGACGGTCCAGATTGGAAGCCTCTGTAGAGCGGACACCGTTCCTGATATAAATACAAAAGGCCCCTTTTTTGGGTAATGAACAACAACGATGTAGACGATCAGGTGATTGTACACTTGTGGAAAATGAAAAAAACTATTATTTTACTTTCACTTTCTGCCATATTAATGTAGTAATCACAACCACTTCTCATTGTTAAGGTTCTGTTTCTTCATTTTCCAGTTATATTCTGACACTTCAGGGTTTTTTCCTTGTCTCTTACAGGGAATTCCCTCCTTCTTCTTTCTCTCTCTTAATGAGTGCATTTCCTCACTATAAACATAGTCGCTGATGGGCTTCTGTGTATTTACAGTGTGAAGCACTGAAACACTAACTGTAAACATTGATTGTGTATATTAATCTTTTCTCCTATTATAATAGACGTTACTAAAGACACAAAATGGTCCATAGCAAAAATGTTGAAATGAATACAACCACAACCACCTTCACCTGTTAAGTCAAGTCACTATATATTTTTTTATACAGTCTGTACTGCAAGTGACACCTTCTATCCTTAGACCACATGTGTCAAACTCAAACATCTGGCCCGCCATACAGCTGTATTTGTCCCTCGAGATAATATGTCCTTCCTGCTCCTCCATTAACACTCTAATGTAAAAAGCTGTAACCGGGCAGTTATTTTGCTGCCTCTTTTTTAGCTTTATATGTCTAATAAATATTCTCGAATACAGGATATAAATAGTTAAGATGCATGTGACTATGGGCCTGTATGTGAAATACAGCAAAGAAAATCATTCATAAATTATTTTCCCCTTAATATATACCACTTTTCTACATGTATGGTCTTTTCTGAGGCTATTCCATGGGTAAATCATTCAAAGTTATTTTATGTAACAAAGGTATTCATTGCATTCTCTAATGTATCGTAACAAGACATTGTTCATTTAAAATTTGATCTCTGAATTGTTTATTTATTTAATCTATATGATTTGTTCTGAATTATTTTATTTTTCTGGCCCTCGTTTGGACACAGTTTTTAATTTTGGCCCCCTGAGTTTGACACCTTCTATCCTTCTGCCTGTTATTGTATGCACTATGCCTGTGGGGCAGGCTGTGGCCAAGTGGAAAGGGAACTTGGCTCGTAACCGGAAGGTTGCCTGTTCAGTTCCCCACCAGGTCGAAAGGAGCAAGACACCCAACCCCCCATTGCTCCCCAGGCGCTACTCAGTGTGGCAGCCCACTGCATCTTAATTCTAGGATGGGTCAAAATGCAGAGAATAATGTATCTAAAAAAAAAAAAAGACAGGTATTTCAATGGGTTGAGTGGGCTGTAATGTATAAAATACATTTCCTCCAAATGACACGAATTAATTTAGTCACAAAAATATTTCCTCAACTGGAATACTGCATGTTACCATTCCCATTAGCCCTTCACAAGTATTTCGACAGATAAAAAGTGCTGAATAAAATATTTTAAGAGCACACTGTGTTATTTCTAGATTCTCCAGGAGGTGGCGGAAAAACGCTCAGCCGCAACAGGAAGACAGCCGAAGAAGTACATCTTCTCGCGAGATTAAAATTCAAAATAACGCGGGACGGTTCGAGGAACTTATCTGTTGATTCTGACAGACGTTGGCGTCAACAGTTATTATAAAAATGGTTGGAGTCAACAGTTATTATAAAAACCTACGTGAGTACGTGACTACAAAGACCTTTCAATAAGTTACGCTGACTACGGATCAGCTTCTTTTGCTTAAAGCTGCCTTTGAACACGGTTTTACTGTCAGCTAACGGCTAAGCTGCTGTGTATACAAATGGATCCCACGGAGGATTTGTCAGCCCGGCTCCTGCTGAAAAACATCCTCAGCACCGAACCACTGCGGACCCCCATCACCCGCAGGTACTGCCAACATCACTGAACCATCTGTGCCACTTTTTCTAGCTTAGTGTTCGGTGTTTTCCATGTCTTGACTTGGTTTGAGTTGGCTGGTGGCTGGTGGTTGTTTGAATACATTTGACGCTTTCATTTTGAAAAATACTTAAAAACACGCGACCACTCTGCCTTTGTGACATTCTGCTTTTGAGATATGATTAAAGTATGTGTTTCTGTATGTAATGTGGTTTTAAATCATACACTGTGTGCACAATTGTTAGGCAAGTGGGTATGTTGCAATATTGTCATTTTTATGCATATTTTCCAACTTCAAGCTGTATAAACGAGTGCTTATTGGTAAATAAGCACTCAGGTGATGTGTATTTAGTAAATGTATTTACTAAAATACACCAGGTGATGTGTATTTGTGTAATGAGGGAGGATGTGGCCTAAGGAGATCAACATGCTATATCATAATTATTAGGCAGTTTCTCTTCCTGAGAAAGAGATGTAATGACTACATTGACTAAAAGTTAAAAATTGTAAAAAAGTCTTTCAGAGGGATGCAACACTCTTGAAATTGCTAAGATATTGGGGCGTGACCACAGCACCATCAAACGTTTTGTTGCAAATAGCCAACAGGGTTGCAAGAAACATATTGAGAAAAAAGACGCTGATTAACTGCCAAAGATTTGACAAGAATCAAATGTGAAGCTACCAGGAACCCATTGTCCTCCAGTGCTGTCATATTCCAGAACTGCAACCTACACAAAGTGCCCAGAAGTACAAGGGGTTCAGTGCTTAGAGACATGGCCAAGGTAAGGAAGGCTGAAACCCAACCACCACTGAACAAAACACACAAGTTGAAACGTCAAGACTGGGCCAAGAGATATCTGAAGACAGACTTTTCAAAGGTTTTATGGACTGATGAGATGAGAGTGACTCTTGACGGACCAGATGGATGGGCTTGTGGCTGGATCAGTAACGGACACAGAGCTCCACTTCGACTCAGATGCCAGCAAGGTGGAGGTGGGGTACTGGTATGGGCTGGTATTCTTAAAGATGAACTAGTTGGACCTTTTTGGGTTGAAGATGGCCTCAAAATTTTCAGAATAAGGCAGTAGAGGAGGCAATATAATGCAGCAGTGTCATAAACAACCAAAAGTCAATAAAGTAGCACCTTTTTATTAAGGTTTGTACATGTAACCTTATTACTTTTTTAAGTCATTACAGGCTGACCAGGCACTGCAATGTAGGACGGGTGAAAATACACCACAATCAAATAGTGGGAGAGGGGACACTGACTTTTTTCCACTCAGGGCCCCTGATCATGATGTCACTGTGGACTCCTGTACATAAGAAATTAAACAAGTAATATCCCAGTGGGTAACACCTCTGACACAGAAGGCTGGCATTGAAATGTTTGATTATCACAAATGAGTCTCATTGAAATGGTTGTAAACATTTAATCAATTTTGAGTGTTGTTGTCTCAGTGTCTCTAAAGCTCAGAGTCCCAGTGGGAAGCGACGCAGCAGCAGACTGAGCAAGAAAGATGCTGGAGCCCAAACACCGCAGGAAATCATGAGGCGCAGCATGAAGCATAAATTGCGTGAGGTGGGGAGGAAGAGGAGAGTGTTTGATGACTATGGACATGTTGAGTGTATTGAAGCTCACTCATCTGAATTCTTTGCAGAGCATAACCAGGAAGTCTTTGCCTGCCACCACGAGTAGGATGACGACCTCAGGACTGCTGCGAAAGACAACTCCAGGCCTGACGTCAATGTTGTTTGACGATGATGACACACCGAGGCACTTACTCAGGAGAATTCTGCAAACAGGTGTGCACATGGGACCTGTCACTTCTTAATCTGTACTGGAATCTCAATTTTTTCCAAGTCCACATACTTCCTGTTACTGCAACTGTTTTATATCGTAAAATATATCACAAACTGTATTATTTTATAAGAATAACTGCTATAAATGATATGATGAGCCAAACTCTGGCTCTTATTTTGAAAGCCAGGGGGAAAGGAAGTGGTGACGTGTAAGCTGAGTTGAGAGAACGTGTGTGTGTGTGTGTGTGTGTGTGTGTGTGTGTGTGTGTGTGTGTGTGTGTGTGTGTGTGTGTGTGTGTGTGTGTGTGTGTGACTGGTTCATGTAAGGAGCCTTTGCTTTTCTGTTGGTTTTAGTTGCACAGTAGAGGTGCACATATCTGCTTTGTAACATCATTAAAACAAACGATAACATGAAAACATGCATTTCATTTTCTAAGAATAACTTCTAAAATGGAAGATATGTAAAAATTTACATTTTATTTTATAAAAATAACTACAAAAAATTTGATAATTTTATTTAAAATGTCTGAAATAGAGCTGCAACCAACGATTATTTTCATAATCGATTAATCTGTCAATTATTTTATTTCATAAAATATCAAAAAACCTTTAATGTTGATCGGTGTTCGTCAAACCTGGAAATGATGATGTTCTCAATTTAGTAATCGATTAATTGTTTCAGCTCTAGTCTGAAATGACAGAAGTTAACTGCACTTTGCACATGTGGTGAACAAGTCAGGTTTCCTGTACAGATGGGGTTGTTGTGATGGGCCTAACTTTCTTCTTAGACAGTCATGTCATGTTGCAGCGGTCTGTTTAACCATGTCTTTCATCATGTGATTCAGAGCCTGTGAGGTCTCCAGTGGTGCACAACAAAGCTGCATCAGAGGAGCCTGGGCCCTCCTCAGCCAACTCCAGCATCTCCAGCAAGTGTTCCAGGTGAACCACCTGTAAAACATTTTTATAGTGTTTTCTTCTTCCTCTTCTTCTTAGTAGTAGTAGTTGCTGTCGTGGTATTATTTCCACTCTCAGTATTGGTTGTTTGCATGCAGCTTGCTGTATTATGCTTTGTGTGTTTGCAAGTATAAAATGCACACATGCCAATTTGATAATTATCTTTATTTTAAGTATTGAGCTCTCGGGGCTGGATCTGCCTGATTTGACCCTGGGCAACACAGGAACCGTAGCTAAGGGACTGAGCAGGAAGAGACCACGACGAAGCCTTAATGTGACAGCTTTTGAAAAACGACTCAAACAGTCAAGTGGTAAGGTCAAACCCAACATTGATGGGCACCAAATGATTGAAAGAAAGTCTCTAATACTAATGCCATTTAAAGTCTGCTTGTTGTTGTATTCACTATAGACAAATCAAGTCGCCATTTTGTGTGTTTCGATCCATTACTGTGTGTTTCAAACACACACAGGGTTCCCATGGGTCCTTGAAATCCTTTGAAAATCGCCTTAAACAGACATGGGGTCATTGGAAGTAGACTAGGCCTAAACAGAATAAATGTCAAGTCGTAATTACTTGAAGTGTTGTGGACACTATCCGCTGTCTCTCCGCTGTTGATGTTTGATTCCATGCAGTATAATGACTGAACATTGTTAAACAAGAGAGCAAATTGAGTGATGCCTGGGAAATGCAAATCCTGAGAACCGCTCGACTCTGTAACGTCATATAAATTCTGCTTGTTGTTATAAACCCATGCATTCACTATTGACAAATCGAGAAGCCGTTTTGTGCGTTTCATTTCCATTACTGTGGAAAGGTCGCAGTGATTCTCTGCCTGCTGGAGAGTCAGTTTATTACCGATACAGCTACATTATGAATGACAAATTTATATTATTCAATTTTTGTGCTAAATTAAGTTCACAACTGTACATTGTTATTGAAACTTGCATTCCAACTGTGGTGAGAAGTGACTGCAGTAATGGCACTTGGCTCAAGCTGCTACAGCTGCAAGAGTGGGAGCCCTGTGTTAAAAAATATTGATCTGTCTCATTAAGCAGTTTTATTGATTACCTGATGTATACCTGTGTTTTCAGATTTTCAAGAGGAACATGAAGAATCTGCAGAAAACTATTCATCACTTTCACTATCGAGGTATGGGAAAAAAACTACTGTCATGTGGTTGGTTTGTTTTTTATAGTTTTACTACTAAATTGTTAATGACTGAATAACTCATAGCTCTGTTCTCTGTCTAATCTTTTAAGTTCCACTTCTTTGAGTCTAAAAACTCCCTTTGTGGATGTCCGGAGTGAGAAAAGGGGCCTGCAGAGGAGAGCGTCCAACCGCAGAAAAATCACAGAGGAAGAATTTGACGCTGCTGTTAATAAACAGTGGATGGGAGGTGATCATGGTAATAAAAATGAATTTCCTAATTTAAGTTCTATATTTGTTTTGTTTGTTAATGCATTTATAATGAGTCAAAGATTTATAAACTGTTTTTTTTAAAAGGCTAAGCATTTTATAATACCTTAGTCCAAAGCAGTAATTTCATTCCATAATGTTCCAACTGTGTAACAGCTATTCTGCTTTCTTAATAGAATAAATAAATGGTGCAAAACAGGACTTAGTTGAAATGCTGTCACTTTTCTTATCTGCAGTTTTTCACTGACAAAATGACAGCTTTGTATTTTTAATTTATTGTGAGAAGTGAAACATACATGATATTCAGGGTTTACAAATCATATTATATTTAACTTTTTCTGACACCCTAGCCAGCGGTTTATCATTATTATTATTATTATTATTATTATTATTGTTATAGTTTATTTTATTTTTTTTGTTTGTTTTTTTATCAGTATCAATACTCACTTAGTGTCTGATCATATCCTTTATATAGAGTGTCAGAATAAGAAGCAAGCTATTACCACTATAGCTCCAAGGTGTACTGAGTAAAACAATACGTTCATTTTTTAGACAAAAGGAAGTCTTACATTTACATTACATTTTATCCAAAGTGACTTTCAAGAGAGGAATAAGCTACATAGAAGAAGTCTTGGAAAGAACTCCAATAGATAACAGTGGACTGATAGAGGGTGTGAGTGCCGAGGTGGATGCAAGTGCAGGAGGAGATAGGGTAGGGTAGGGTAAGTGCTAGGACAGATGATGCTCTTCAGCTGGGTTTTCAAGAGCTTCTTGAAGATAGACAGGGATGCCCCTGTTCTGGTAGCGCTCAGTAGGTCATTCCACCAACGTGGAACAACACATGAAAAGAGTCTGGATTGTCTTGTGCGGGGTGTTGGCACCAAACGACAATCCTTGGATGAACAGCGTAATTGAGGGGTAACATAAGCCTTTAGAAGAGCATTAAAGTAGGTGGGAGCAGGCCCATGAAGCACTTTGTAGGCTAGCATCAGTGATTTGAATTTGATGCAGGCGGCTAAGGATAGCCAGTGTAGCTCAATGAACAGGAGTAAAATGTGCCCTTTTAGGCTGATTGAAGACCAGGCGAGCCGCCGCGTTCTGGACCATCTGTAGTGGCTTCAAAGCACAGGTCGGGAGGGCGTTGCAGTAGTCGAGGCGGGAGATGACCAAAGCCTGTACTAGGAGCTGGGCAGACTGTTTTACTTTACCTTGTTAACCAGTTTCGGTGTGTATCTTCTGTCTTCCTCAGAACTGTCTACCTGATGTCAGATGGTGACATGCCTTATCAGCTTGTCAACATAAAACGATACATATTCCATACCTCAAAATAACCCATCCTGCTCTATTTTGAGCTTTTATATTATATCTTCAATGTCAATATTAAATTCTAGTCCATTGATGTGAGCATGTAGGAGGAAGGGAAAACGAAGTGTTTTTTTTAAGGAGAGAGGTATAGTGTAGTAGTGAGTTACCTGCACACTGATATCATGGCTGCCAGCAGAAACGAACTTGCCTCAAGGCTCACCTAAAAAAATATGCTATCTTAAAATATCTTAAGAATACAATAGCACCTTTATCTCTGTCTGTAGACAGTTCCATTGGAAGCTGAAGTGTGTGTCGCTTTGCAAACTCTCCCAAACCAAAGTTCACAGAGAAAATAAGTGTTATAACAGCACACAGGAGTCATTGATCCACCGCTGCCTCCAAGGGTAAGTTCAAATTGCTTCAAGTTGCTTTTTTGTGACTTTGGTGTCACAAAACAGCAACCAAATAAGGCAGCAGCTGACCAGCATCTCTTTTGTCCCCACTAGTTAAAAGCACTTATTTTCTCTTGGAGCTTTAGTGCAGTAGAATGAGTGGTTTATAAACGACGCTTTCCGGTTGGAAAAGCCTGTCTACCAATGAGATACTGTACAGTTGGGAGCAAGGCCCTGATAAGGAGCACAGCTCTGTTTACACCCAGCTCTGATTAGCTTCTTTACTGGCAAGGAATGAAAGCAATATATTTCTGTTTGGAGGCAACCTTGAAACTAGTTTGTACTACAACATGTTCTCGTAACTATTGACGTTCAACTAGCAATCGTTCTATGTTCATAGTAGTAGTAGTAGTAGTAGTAATGCTAAAGACTATTTACTTATACTTTATAATTATTTCCTTTCCTGTCACCTTGCAGTAAAGGGAGTGGAGCTCAACCATTCAACCTACAGTGATGGCTTCACTCTGGGCCTGAGTGAACTCTGTGAACCTAATATCACGACTGACATCATCAACTGTAACACAGCCCTCTACACGCAGTCTGACCCCATGGCCTCCACCCTTTCCATTATGGCAACGCAGGACAAAGATACAGTGATGGCTACTCAGCTCCAGAGACAGATGTCCGAACAGGAACAGAGCAAGTTAGGGAAAGATGAGACAGAATTTGTGTTTCCAACTGAAGTTGGAGTCATGGAAGAGCTTCAGAATGAACAGTGTGTGTCTGAAGGTCAGTTGGCGGAAGAAGTGGGTACAGCTGGATCCCAGTCTGATGAAGAGGAGGCTGAATCTCAATCTGTAAAAGGAGATGGAGAAGACATAGGTGCAGATGATTCTCAGTCTGAGGAAGATGTTGAGGCTGGGTCTCAATCTCAGAAGGAGGAGGCTGAACCTCAATCTGAAAAAGAAGGTGTAGATGATTCTCAGTCTGGGGAATATAAAGTTAGGTCTCAGTCTGAGGAGGAGGAGGAGGCTGAAACTCAATCTGAAAAAGAAGGTGCAGATGATTCTCAGTCTGGGGAAAGTTAGGTCTCAGTCTGAGGAGGCTGAAACTCAATCTGAAAAGGAGATGAAGAAGAAGGTCCAGATGATTTTTAAATCTGGGGAAGATGTTGAAGCTGGGTCTCAATCTGAGGAGGCTGAAACTCAATCTGAAAAAGGAGATGAAGAAGAAGGTCCAGATGATTTTAAATCTGGGGAAGATGTTGAAGCTGGGTCTCAATCTGAGGAGGCTGAAACTCAATCTGAAAAAGGATGAAGAAAATCTGGGGAAGATGTTGAAGCTGTGTCTCAATCTGAGGAGGAGGCCGAACCTCAATCTGAAAAAGAAGATGCAGATGATTCTCAGTCTGGGGAAGATGAAGTCAGGTCTCAGTCAGAGGAGAAGGAGGAGGCTGAAACTATATCTGAAAAAGGTGATGGAGAAGAAGGTCCAGATGATTCTCAATCTGGGGAAGATGTTGAAGCTGGGTCTCAGTCTGAGGAATTGGGTGATGATGGAGAGGACTATCAGCACGACCAAGAGGATCCAGATACCAATTCCCAATCTGAGAACAAGGATGTGGCTGAGTCCCGTGATGAAGATGAGGAGGGTAAGCGGGCATCAGAACAGCTGGAGCACATCAGTCAGAGAGCCCATCACTCTCAGGGGGGACTCGTCGTGCCTTTTGTCACAGAGAGAGGTAAGGTCAAAAATATGGTGTGTTATTGTGGACTGTACGGCTGCTGCTACAAATTATAATTGCCTTTGTGAATATTCTGTTTTTAATGCCGACCAATAAATGTCCAGCACAGCATCATCAGAATACTTTATTAATCCCCAGGGTTAGGAAAAAAAATGATTAACTGATAATGAAAACACAATATTAAATATGTATGTGTGTGTATGTATATATGTGTGTGTGTGTGTGTGTGTGTGTGTGTGTGTATATATCTATGTATATATGTGTGTGTGTGTGTGTGTATATATATATATATATATATGTATATATATATATATATGTATATATATGTATATATATATATATATATATGTATATATATATATATATATGTATATATATATGTGTGTGTGTATATATGTATATTCCAGGGTCTGTGAAGTTGCTACATATGCACAGGCTGATAGAGAGAGAGCAAAGAGCCTGTTCAGAGACACTTTTCTGAAGCAAAACAAAAGTTAACATGTTCTGAAAAAAAGAGGGGGAAAAAAAAGAGTATGCTCATGTGATGGATCGTGCAGCCCCTAGTTCTAACTGAAATGAGTCTTTCTGGGGGGGGTTTGTAGGAAGGTCCAGAGTACACAGTGCTGGCGGTGTGCACTTCAGCTTGGAAGCGGGAGGCCGTGACGGCAGCCCACCACGTAGTGGGACACCTGATGTGCAAGAGTCTCTAACCTCTGGGACAGAGGCAGTTGACTGTGTTGCAGATGGAGAAAACAGCTTTCATCTGGAGATGACGCATGATATTGAAGAAGGCAGCCACCTCAGTGATGCTTTGCCTGAAGAAGAAGAAGAAGCTGCTGCTTCTGCTGCTGTGGACCCTGTTGAACAGGAAGAAGAGTGGGAGGATGAAGAGACTGAGGGTTAGTCTCCCTTTCTCAGTGTGTTTTTGTCTTGGGCTACCTGTGGGGACAGATTTTAGACAGAACTGTTAATCTGGGACATTTGTAAAATAGTGGTTAAGATTATTTCTACTTAGAAGTAATTAATGTAGTTCGGGTTTTTTGAATTGTGATTTCTTGGGGTTCTAACATAGTCAGCACTGAATGCTCTGAGCACATGCGCTGTGCTGAAAACCAGCCTGAATTGCAGACACTTGGAAACTGAAAGCTGGTAAGCTACTCACTTCACTGCACCAAAGTCCATAGAGAGTAAATCAGTAAATCACTGATGAAGGCAGCAGTGTATCATCAACTGCTGTGTGTTGGGAAGTTGGTCGTTTTACTCTTCAGTCAGAAAAGCAAGAAAAAGTAGCAGACCGGCTGGTTCTAATTATACAACCACACTTTAACAACTCACTTGTGCATGTGTCTTATAATCTCTGTAGAATTCCCCTGCAAGACTCCAGCATTTGTCAAAGAGAAGAGGAACTTTTTTCTTCGGGAGCATGAGACCTCACCCTCTGTTCTTAAGAATATTCAAACCAGGCAAGTTGCACTAGAATCCAGAATCCCAATCTAATAAAAACCCTTCCCTTGCTTGTACAGGATGTAAAATACTATTTTTAAAAAGTCAATATTAGCTTGTGTTTACTCCTAGAAGACCACATTAAGGTCACTTTGAATCTTACATGTTACTGACCAGCTCCCCTCATGTGTGTTGTGCCATCAGTCGTACAGGTGAAGCTGTACCTGCAGCTAAGCCTAAGAAGGTGCAAAAGAACACGAGACGACCAGCTAAGAAACAAGCCTGCCTTCCTAAGAGCTACCTTATGAGTGTCTTCAGACACTTTGCAAAAACCAAGGTCTCTCCCGACATTTACCCTGTCCTACAGGAAACGTGAGTTACTGTGACTACAGAACAGAGGTTTTCTGCTTCAAACTAAAACAAGTGGAATGTGCATGTATTCAGCCACTTAATCTGAAACTTGAAAAAATCTCAACTCCAATTCAACATTTTTGATGCCTTGTTTTGTAGTTTGGTGAATGTGCCATTGTTAAACTCACTGTGTGTCGTTCTATTTGGACAGAATGGATCAATTCTTTGATCGGATGGCTGAGGACCTGGAGACGTACGCACATCACGCCAAGAGAAAAACCATTGATTATGAGGATGTTCTTCTTCTGTTGAAAAGGTACGTCTTTTGTCGTGTTGGAATATATGTATAAAAGAGCAGCTTGGGCCACATTTTTCTGTCTGACTAAACCTGACGGATGTCCGAATGGAGTGTGAACCCAACATGCTTTGTTTTTCCTTTTCTTTTCTTTTCTTTATTGGAACCAGACACAGAGTAAGCTGAAGCCAGCAATCTGCGACAAAGTCGCTCCGTCACAATTACAAACATTGAAAATTATTGCCGCAGGAGGAAGCAACTACTAGCCCCAAGTCACATACCTTATGAGTCATATGAGTACAATAACATTTCAGACTCGACATTGACAACCATCAGTTCTTAACTGTCTGAACCAACTGTTGTCATAATTCAACAATGATGGTTTATTTTGAGTTGTTGTGGAGGAAAAGGATGAACATCCTGTTGGTTCTAAAGATTACTTTTAGGTTTCTACTTATCATCACTTATTTTTACTCACTATATACATCTATTTACACTATAATCTTAATGAAGCATTTACAGAAACGGCATTTAAATTCACCATATTTTATTACATGTTTAACTAAAATAACTTGAAATGACCATGTCAATTAACGTGACCGAGCCTGACAATCATTTCTGAATTTTTGTCTGAACCATGGTATCCATATTCTAATATGTGATGGGTCAAAATAAATTTTGTGACTTTTGTCACCAAAACATCCTTTAAATGTAAACCTTGCTAACATACTTACAAAAAACTAGAGTAGACGGAAGAATGGAATAGAGTAGAGTAAAGTAGCGTCTTTTAAATTTATTAAGCTGTTTATTACCAGCACCTCTGTGACTTCTGAATAACCAAGTCTCATCAGATCAGTTAGCAGATATACCTGATTTTCCCGTTGTCAGCACCTGTACAGCGAAATATGACGTCTGGGAAAGCCCCCTTGTGTCCAAGACAAGATGGTAGGAACCACTGCTGTAGCATAACAGGAAAAACCAACACGTGAGGATTATACTGACCACTAGATGGCAAGTTTGAGCCGCCCAATTTAGTGTGAGACAGACTGCTCAGGAGTGTGACCAGTCAGCACAGTCACTTTGCTTGTTGTGAAATATCCTTCATGAATAAAATGAGTGCCATGTGTTCACTGTGTATCTTTGCTCTGTGCAGGATAGGTTACGTGAATGACAAGGTGCCAGTGGAAGTGCTGATTGAAAAATACCTTCGTATGGATCAGCGCAGACTCCTGATCCCCATTGCAACGAGCGGTAATGTTGTTGTCCCTAGACAACGCAGATGAATATTCCATAAATGTATTTCTTTTTTGATTTGTCTTAGTTTAGTGTGTTTATAATTTGTACATAGTGCAAGCTGCTTATAACTGTTGTACTTACAGTCAGCACAATTATGTGTCACCTTTCTTTATCTCTCCATGCTCAAAATAAAGTTTCTTATTTAATATTTCTCTAATTGGTTTGTGACCAAACATTTTTTAAACTATATTCCCCCTAATGAAATGGATTGTAAAGAAAAGACCATTCTTCAGAACACTGTGGTTGTTAGATATATAAAAAAATCTGAATGGAGTTTGATTTGAAAATATTGTTTATTGTTGATGAATGACTGAGAAAGACTGAGGTGCTTGTTCTCAATGAAAAACACTTATAATCAAATCTATGCTGTGTAAATAAACGATATTTTAAGAATATTGCCACTTTATTTCAATGGACAGACTTTTCAGGAAACTGAAGACTGCCACGTTGGAAACTGCTCACTCCCTGCACCAAAGTCCATATAGAAAATCAGTGATTTCACATCACAGCACACACAAGTTGCTGATCCACTGCTGCCTCCACCAGTAAGCTCAAATGTGTTATTTTGAAATTTCTTTGGTGCGACAGAGTAAGTTAATTATTTGCAGTTAATTATAAGTGAACTTGGTCACTGTGAACATGAGTGGTTCATTCTCAGCAAGCAGTCAGTAAAGGTTAATCTTGGCACTTGTTTCTAATCTTGTCAAATGGCAATTGTGTAAATGCCTTGAAGAAATAAACATGTTTAATTTAGGTTCTTAGGTTAACAGGAAACCTAATGATGACGGCCATCTGCATACTGTGGTTATTTTAGAGCTACTGTTGAATTTCTGTCTTTAACCATCCCAGAGAACTGCTGATGGTTTAACATGAAAATCCAAGTTGATCGGCAGTTTCTGTAACACCCCACCCACAACTATGTGACATAAATCACTTTTATTCCTCACTCTGATGCCCTGTTGGAACTAAAATTGTTGCTGTACCTGATAAAATGACCAGTTAGTGTATATAAAATACATCAAACCAAATTAGATAGATTGCAAAAAGGAAATGCAGTGATCATCAAAAGGTGCACGTGGGACAAATCTGGGCCTACACACAACCAATAATCCACACAACAAAAGCATACATACACTTTTTGATTTGAATTATAGGGTGGAGTGGCTCAGTGGTTAAGACCGGTCGCCCTGTGTGCGAAAGACATCATGGTCACAATGTTTGACTCCACCCCTCGCTTATTGTACTCAATTCCATTGCAAGTCGCTTTGGATAAAAGCATCTGCTAAAATATATGTAATTATTAATTCCATTTTATATGATTCATTAGCATTTAATGTTCTAAAAAATGTTTGCATCTCAATCACAACATGCTCAGAACATCCATGTTATTGGCCTGTCAAATAATTTCTCTCTATTATTTAACTCTTTATTTTCTAGTATTCCCAGCATATCAATTACTCCAGTGCAGCGTGGGGCGCTGTTTGCGAGACAGCCTCTCTATGTATGCCAGTATCTACAGACAGCTAGCCTGCTAGCTAACAACAACATAAGATCCCTCACGACCGCCGATAGCATTTAACTCAACATAAAGGTGAGTCTGTCCATAATTGAAACGTAGAGCGAAACATAATTACACAAGACGTCTAGTTACACAATAGACGTCTAGTTGCAAATGGCCATTTAGTCTTTGTGGCATTTTCTCCGACATTTGTGTTTGGCTCATGTACAGGGATACGGCTAAATGGCTAGTCGGCTCGATCGCGTTAGCGGACGTGCTAATGTAAGATTGTGGGGGATTATTTTGCTGTAGTGTTGAAGCTATCAGACCTCGGTGTCGTGTTTTTCGTTCCTCTACAAGCGCATTTGTTGTCTACGGGCAGCTTTATTTACAAGCTCAACGAAGGAGACGTTATCTTGATTGTTAGCAGCTTATCAACCTGCTACTGTCATCGCCCACATCCACTGCTCAGTCTGTGTTTATGTCCAGAAACGATCAGCGACAGGTGATATTTATGTAAGAACTTTATAGAAGTGTGTCACTTATATGTAGGTTTCAACTTCGCGAAAAAAAAAAGCCAAACAGGAAAAATACTTTTGTAAATAATACTCGTAGCAATAGGATTAAAATATTCTGTTGTCTTTTGTTCAAGTTCATAGATGGTATGATCTCGAGAATTTAGCCTTGGAATTGTAATTTTCTTGGTCTAAAAAGAGATGAGATTGATTTAGAATCGGCTAGAAATAGACCATAATACCAGCACAGCAATGATTATGACAGTATCAGTATCTTCTCATTGACGTAGATTGATATCGTCATAGCTCTTGAATTAAAGTGGTGACAACAGTAACATACACACACATATATTTATATGTACACTTATACAGTATCTGCACACTAGTCCATTATGATCGGTATTATGAAGATTGTGATGATAGTACTATCTAGTTGAAAATGTGTTTCCAACTGTTTGCCTGTTGTCTTTATTATCATCATTATAAATGGTTGTCATTGGGTATGGCATGATGCAGCTTTTTCGTGGGCGATTCTGATACTAACATCACAAACTCGAGTATCTGTCTGTAGCGATATCAGTCCAATAGAGTCATTTTAGACCTTTTAAAACTAGGAAACTGTTGACACGCTTGTGTTTTACACTCCACTACCATACCATGTATCAGATCTATAGCCTAATAATTAGATTTCTTTTAATCAGATATTCAGATAAGGACATATCATGCAATCTTGCAAAAACTGAAATAATGAGGCAGTTTGATACGGGATTAAGCACATCATTCTAACAATCCAGATATTTTGAAACAGTGAGAGGAGAGAGATTGCTGCATTTACACAGTTATATATTTATTCTAGTTTCCATTCTGTCACTGCTTGTGTCAGTGCTTCAGAAAGATGCTCACTTGTTTGGCTTTCATAAAGTGGGTGGGTCTGCAAAACAGAGCTTTTCATCTCCCATTCCGAATGAATGTAACAAGCAGTCACAGTTAGAAAACTTTCAGTGGTCCTGGAGGTCCATCCATCTGTAGTAAGAGCCACATAAACTGTGTTGGACAATTTGTCGTAGTGTCGCTTCATAAACTTCAGGAATCACTGTGTTGCTGAAGTGACGGCGGGATGGAATATTATACCACGGCTGAAGTACTTTAATCATATGCTGCATCCTGCATCTTCAACGATGGCATAAGGTTGCATATCTTTCACTATAAACACCCCCATTGCTTTACTGTTGCTTTTTCTTACCCGACTCTTTCTTCCTTGTGCTGTCAAGCGTCACACTGGGGTGGAGTCTCTGCAGACAGTAACGTGTGTTGTGCGGTGCTTACATACAGTGACAGCTTTGTCCATCAACTTTTTACCGCTGTCATCTTAGGTTACAGTAATTCTGAAAAGCTCCCACACAGGAGAACGAAACGAAACGATGCTGCTGCTGTGTCCCGAACTGTGACAAGCGTACTGAACTGGACGTATTCTTTGAATGAACCGATCCACCCCTATTAGACAGAAAGACATACTTCCCCCACTGTAACAAATATTTTCTCCCCATAATGAAGAAATAAACATACCACAATGTGACTCAGCATAAATGCTGATTTTTTTATTTACATTCCATGCTGCATAATGTAGCATGTGATATATAGGATTTTTGGACTGTATTGAATTTTGAATTTTTATCTGACCAATAATTGATGCATTTTGACCAGTATTGGTCTAATACTGTATCATTATTGACTCATCCCTAGTTGCCATCTCACTCACTCGCTCATATTCTACCTTTATCCTCCACATGAGGGTTGCAGGGGTGCTGGTGCCAATCTCAGCTGACATTGGGTGAAAGGTGGGGTACACCCTGGACAGGTCACCTGTCCATCACAGGGCCACATATAGAGACAAACAAGCATTTACTCTCACATCTACAGTCAATTTAGAGTATCAGATTTACCTACTCCCCATGTTGTATATTTTTGGACTGTGGAAGGTAACCGGAGAACCCGGAGAAAACCCATGCACACACAGAGAGAACATGCAAACTCCATGGAGAAAGGTCCTTCTTCCAACCAGTTCACGAACCCACTGCTGCAAAGGCAAGAGTGCTAACCACTGCACCAACTGTGTGGCCCTGGTTGCCGTCTCTTTTTACATTCAACCAATTCATACGTCAAATTGTTTGGCTCCCTTCAGGACAGACTTGGTAGTGGCACAGAAAACATGGCTGCCAGCTGGTGCTTAATGTGATGCACATCTAATAATATGTATGCCCTCCTAAGTGTACTTTATTTCAAGAATATGTTTCTAGCTTAATGCACACAGAAGAGTTGTCCGTCCACCACTGATATTATGTCTGTGTTTTTGGAATCCACAGATTTAAGGTAATGACACAAAGCATCAATAGACCAGCAGCTTCTATGTCCCTGTGAGCTAAAAAAATTGAGCTACACATTTCAGTCAGAAAAGGCTGTCTAATAAAGTGTCAAGTATATTCTCGAGTGAGTCTTATCATTTCCTTTTTGTGTGTCCCTACTGGCAGCCATATTTACACTGAGAGTGTGCCTACATGCTGAATGTGTTTTAGTACGTCATACAACCACACTTGTATGACGTACTAAAACATATTCAGCATGTAGGCACACTCTCAGATTATATCAGTGGACACAATATTTGAGGAAACAACTCTTATTTTCTTTCAACTTAAGCATTTAAGTAGAAATTCAAAGACTTCTAACTGTAAGATCACCCGTGCTGCAAACAAGCAAGAGCAACTAATGGAACTATTAAAAAAAACGGGGACCGGTCTCTCCATATCACCTTATTCTTAAAAATTTCAACCGTTTCATGGTATACAACGGTATTTTTTTCAATGCATGAGTATGTGTAAATGCTTCAGCGAGAGAGGCACAGTTGAATGTGTGCGCTCATATTGAGCTTGTGGTCGAGCTAGAGGTGGAGTGGTGGAGTTGTGTATGTGTGTGTCTGTCTGTTAACGTAACTACACACATTGTCAGTGCTCTAAGACGTGTTTTCTGCTAAGTTGGTGGAGTAAATTGCTTGCCGCTGCAATTACTTCCACAGCGGCTTCTTCAGCTAAGCCTTTAGCATGTGTGGTGCAGCAGTGTTGTAAGTGTTGGTAAGAGACAGGTGACTGGAGACATTAGAGATGCATTGAGTTCTCCTCTCCCTTTAACCTCCTGGGTGGGGTGGGGGGGGGGGTTTAAGTCAGGAGTCCAGGCAAAAGGTGAAACCTGCCTGCTAATGCTTTTTTTTGGCCCTGTCAAATCCCCTTCTGTGTAATTGTGAGCCTGCACAAAGTCAGAGATTGGAGCAAGGCAAGCCGATCTCTGTAGCAAAATCAATAGTTCATACCTCACCTAGATTGAGCTTTTAGGAAAGGTAGAGCGCCAGCACCAAGAGCAGAATATGAAACCACTCCCATGGAGCCCCAACATGCGCTGTGCAATCGATCCCCACTCCCTGTACCAATTATAGTTCAAGGTTTGTCCGTGGCTTTACTGCAGTCCTCAAGGACCACGACTTTGGAAATCGACATTGTGTCCACGACAACAAGGGTTGAAATTTGTTTCATTCCCCATTGGAAATTGCTCTCTGAAAATGCCTTTACACGACCCCACCCCCCAAAAAAATGCATTTCCTACCTCTCGTTTTGTTGTGTTCTTTGTTCTCATTCTCCTGACAATGTATACATAGTTGTAGAAATTTGTGCTCAAATATTAAATCTGCATCTGCTAATTCAGCATGTTTCAGTGTATTAGTAAAGAGTTGCATCATTTTCTCAAAACATTGCAAAGTTGCCTGTAGTTGTGCTGTTAGTCATAGATCATTATAGTTTCTCACACAAAAAAATATTTCCTACATCTTCTAGGTTTTGAGTTGGTATTCTAGTGTTTGTTTGTTTTTTTTATTCTCGCCTTTATATTTTCAAATCCTCACCACACTACATTTTGCTCATACAGTCACAGATACTGAATGTATGTATTTTATATGAATAAGTGTACAGATTCCCTGGTTAAAGTTCAGCTGATAGCTATAGAATGTGATACACGTGTAGCCTTTGATCCCCAGGTGACAGTTTGTGTTTTGTTTGATATGTCAACAAGTGGCAACAAGTGATATGTATAACAAGTGGCAACCTGTTATACAAAATAATCCCATTTTGAAGTCTTGGGATTTGATCATTGCTGTGTTGATGTTTTGCAACTAGAAATGTAGAGGCATCAACTGCAACAATGCTCCTTTTGGTGTCCACTCATATGTGTTTAATCCTTGCATCATCTGTTTCTAGGGGGCAAATAGCTTCCATCTGGTGTGTACTTATGCAGATGGACGCCAGGAGTGAACGTTGACAAGTTAAAGTGGCTGACATCTTCACCCTCTCGCTCCCCAACACCCTCTGTCACGCTGGCAATGTCAAGAGTCCCGAGTCCCCCTCCCCCTGCGGAAATGTCCAGCGGGCCTGTGGCCGAGAGCTGGTGTTACACACAGGTAATGTTACTCCACAGTGAACATTGTTATCCCTTAAAACTGAAAATGAATGGGTGTTTTGCTGATGTGTGTGTGTGTATATATATATATATATATATATATATATATATATATATATATATATATATATATATATGTTGTAATAATTTACCCATCAGATCAAAGTGGTGAAGTTCTCTTACATGTGGACCATCAACAACTTCAGCTTCTGTCGCGAGGAGATGGGCGAGGTCATCAAGAGCTCCACCTTCTCGTCTGGGGCTAATGACAAGCTGAAATGGTGGGTGAGAAAAGAGCTACCTTATTTCATCCTATTCACAAGTCCAGCATAATTGTATGGTGTATTGTTCATCTTTAAAGTTCCACTTTTTGTTGTTGTTAGGTTCTAACATGCTTCATGTCCCTCATGTGGAGGATAAAGTGGTAGACAATGAAGTTCAAACATTTCCATAATGGCTTGTAATTCATTTGAATCCCCTAATACTCCTGATATGTCACAGTTTTCACTACTTTATTGACAATTTTAATAATTGTTGCTTCATTAACAGTGTTGCTAGCGATAGAGCGGTCTGTAGAGTAAGATGGAATAAACATTCCTTGAACAGGAAATTACTAGCTATGTTTACGTGTACACACCTAATCAAGAAATGAAAGCTAGATCGGAATAAAAATATCATGTAAACGTGACAATTTGAAAACTCTGGGGTGTCAAACGCCGGTTATTACACCACAATCAGATCATTTAATTTTGAGTCCCTGTAAACGATGGAATTGTGCATTCCAAAAGGAACAAATCTTTTTGTAATGGAGATATTTTGCACATGTAAACTTCACTAGTGACAACAGGAGCAAACTCTGACAACTTTCAGCAGTAAAGGCAAATGCCCCAACAACATTTCTAGTAGTATTTGCCAGAAACTCTCTTTTTATTTACAATATTACCTGTGAATAAGAATGTGCTCTCAGAGTGCACAGATGTCCCTGGAAAGGTCTGCAGAGAGGAAAGCTTAACCTCATGTAGGCATTTCATCTCTTTTTTTTATTAATGTGAACTTTACACTTCACATTCAAAATTTAACAAAAAGACAGAGAGATCTTGACTGTGGTGTCTGGTGTTTTGTTTCAGGTGTTTGCGAGTGAATCCCAAGGGCCTAGATGAGGAGAGTAAAGACTACCTGTCTCTCTACCTGCTGCTGGTCAGCTGTCCAAAGGCGGAGGTGCGCGCCAAGTTCAAGTTCTCCATTCTCAACGCCAAGGGAGAGGAGACCAAAGCCATGGGTGAGTCTGCTGGTTAGCATAAACCAGGAGGAATAAATAAAAATTCCTCTGTGCAGTTTGTAATTTTACATTTTGTCCTTGACGTAGATTTAATCTCTGTGATTTTTGTATGTGCCGGTTGTCTGCAGAAAGCCAGAGAGCATATCGCTTTGTCCAGGGGAAGGACTGGGGATTTAAAAAGTTCATCCGGAGAGACTTCCTCCTTGATGAGGCCAACGGACTTCTACCTGACGACAAGCTGACACTCTTCTGTGAGGTAACGGCACGGTTGTTGTGTTCAATTTGTACTTTTACATTCCAATATTCCGTGTAGAGCTTTTTGTCCTGCATGTTTCTCATTTAGTTTATCTCCCGCAGGTGAGTGTGGTGCAAGACTCTGTCAACATATCTGGCCAGAACACCATGAACATGGTAAAGGTGCCTGACTGCAGGCTAGCAGACGAACTTGGGGGCCTGTGGGAGAACTCGCGCTTCACGGACTGTTCGCTCTGTGTGGCTGGACAGGAGTTCCAGGCTCACAAAGCCATCCTGGCAGGTACAAGTGGAGACTTTGCCCTCTGACTGTTGCTTGTTGCCATTATTTCTCACCCATTTTCCTGTTGTCGTAACCTTCCTCCACATCTCTGCTTCCAGCCCGATCCCCAGTATTCAGCGCCATGTTTGAGCATGAGATGGAGGAGAGCAAAAAGGTGAGCGACTTTTTTTATTCTTCTTTTCTCTATTCTAAATATGTGTGTTTTGTTCCCATGACATAGCAGCAGCAGCAGCTCAGGTTTGCATTGCTGTGTTAAGGATTTTGTGTAGTCACGAGGCTGCGGCACAGAGCTGTGTGCTGGAACTGAATGATCGTGCACCTGAAATGAAATTGTCCTGTCGTGTTTGAGGGTCAGGATTCATCCCTCACTGACAAAGCTGCAGAAGCATGGAATTGCTTTTTTTCTAGTTGTGCAAGAAATGAAATTGCTTTAGAAGCTGCACAGATTTTGTTACTGTTACTTCTTGTTGCTGAGATAAAAAAAAACTGTTTCACTCAATTATATTAGCATTCTTTTTGTATTTCGTAAAGCAGTCAAAAAAAAAACTAGAGCCGTCAAATTAAATTTTAATTTAATTGTACAATTTTCTGTAATTAAATTTTGCGAAAATAAACCTTGAGTTTATAACAGATATTTGTTTATATAAAATCATGGAATAGAGAGAGAGAATTAAATTATTAAATGAATGCGTTAACGCTGACAAAAAAAAATAAATTATGTTTTCACAATAACAAAACATCTTCTAACATCCCAATTAAGAGTTTTGCTGAAATACTAAGAAAAACATAAGATCTCAAGAGAGATAAAAAGTGGAATAAACTTTATAACAATTCTAATTGAAGAACAGTCAAATTGATTTTTGCCAATATCATGACATCATCAATATATGTACTCCTTATAATAGACACAAACACTGCAAATGAAGAGCTGCTGGACCAGCTGCAGAGAGCTCTTCTCAGAATGTTGAATATTGAAAATTAAAGATATAAGGCTGCAACTAATGATTATTTTCATAATCAACTCATCTGTCGATTATTTTCTTGATTAATTGAGTATTTGTTTGGTCCAGAAAATGTCTTGTTCTGTCCACAAACTAAAGTTATTCCGTTTTAATCATTTCTTTGCTATGTGGAGCAAAGAAACCAGAATACATTCACATTTAAGAAGTTGAAAAATCTGAAAACTTGTTTTAATTATTGAAAAAAACACAAAATAGTAATCGATGAATGAATGAATGAAGCTTGTGTCATTAATCAAACCTTCTTGTCTGTTTCCTGTCAGAACCGCGTGGAGATCAACGATGTGGAGCCCGAGGTTTTTAAAGAGATGATGTGCTTCATTTACACAGACAAGGCTCCCAACCTGGACAAGATGGCCGATGACTTGCTGGCAGCAGCTGACAAGGTAATATAACAGTACAATACAACTCCAAGAGGAAGATACAGTATCACTGAAAAAGAAATCGCAACACATGATCATACATCTATGTGGCTTTCTTCAGGTCTTTCTCACTGTTGGAGAGTCCCAGGTTCTAAAGCCCTGTGTGTGTCCCTGTGTGTGTCCCGTGTGTGTCCCTGTGTGTGTCCCGTGTGTCTCGTGGAGCTGAAATTTTGCACGTCTGGACGCTTTTTTCTGGCTTCCTCTCTACAAAGCTCCACCCCCACCCCCCAAATTTTCAGTGTACATATTTTTACCAATAACAAGTTTGCTGGCAAGTATGCTAACGTCTCAGCTAGCAAGCTAACCTAGTAGTTCATGAAAAATGGTTGAGCAGATACCTTTACATCAATAACAAAAAACAGAGAAAGTGTAAATGTACATAAACACATGTAGAACAGAGAGTTTATCCCAAAGATACTTATAAGATAAGTGCAACGGCAAGAATGCCAGGTTGGCATCGGGTTTGCGCGCTTCTGTGTTTTTCAGTTCTTGCCATTCGGAAAAAAAGCTGGTCCCCTCGCTCGGTCACGGTCAGACAGTCGAAACGTCTTCCTTCGTCAACAGTTTTCTCTGCTTCGTTTTGAACATCTAAAATAACGCTATCACTGCCTAGTTGTCTGGCTAGGGTGTGTGTTTGTATTGCCTTGAAGCACATTCATGTTTCTCGCAAGACCTCCCGATACTGAGGACTCTGGGTCGGCTGCCCTGATCTCGCAAGGTTGGTTTTCCACTAACAGACACTAGGGGGAGTGGAGACAGCCCCCAATCTCCCTGCAACAAGACCTTTAACAGTCACAGTGACTCTGAAGCTGTTGGGGGTAAAAATCCTGCATAGCTCCACTTTAATCAGCATTGTGTGTACTTACTTGACAGTGGTTTGAATGACATTTGTTCATCTCTCTCTCTCTCTCTGTGTTAGTATGCCCTGGAGAGACTGAAGGTGATGTGTGAGGATGCTCTGTGCACCAGTCTGTCTGTGGAAAATGCTGCTGAGATCCTCATCCTGGCTGACCTGCACAGTGCTGACCAGCTCAAAACACAGGCTGTTGACTTCATCAACTAGTGAGTTCACACACAGAAAAGCTCATCATCACATGTGATTGAGGTTTTCAGCAGCTGTTTTCTCTTTTTCCTTTGGCATCATTTCATCACCGACTATTGAGGATCCAGTCTCATCCTCTCACCTCAGATCTCAGTGTCGTAGTTAATGATTCATTTTCACATGTCCCCCCCCTTCCTCAAGTAGTCTGTCTGTGTGATGTTATTAAACTGACATATCAGGGCAACCTGACTCACTCCTTACCAGGTCTGCCTTCACCTCCTGTGTTCACTCACTATCACTCAGATGAATGTGTGATGGTAACACATCAGCCTGAACGTGTGTCTGTGCCAATGTTCAGCTCACACATTCTTCTTTAGATTTCTTCTCTCCCTTAAAGTGATACTTCAGGACTGACACATACGCCATGTTTCCACTGAGTGAAACAGTTCACTTTGGTACAGTATGTATACGTTTTTGTGTTTCCATTAGGAATAGTACCAAAATAACCAGCCCCAAACGTTCCGCCCTTTGACATCCTTCCCTTGGGGTACCAGAGTAAAATGGTATAGGTCAAGTCTGACCCAGGACATTCCAAACTGCACCGTACTGTACCAAACTGAATCGTACCACGAAAGAAAGACCGCAATAACAGAGAAGTTTGGCAGACTTTTTAGTTTTGGACTAGCAAATACGGAGACCTTTGGAAAAAGATGATGCAGGAAAATCTCTGTTTGACGGTCTGCTATAAGAAATCTTTGTTCTTAGATCTAGATCTCCCAGCAGAGATAGTTAGAAAGCGAGATGTCTCACTCTCCACAGTGTGGAAATGCCGTGTGAAGAATGAACTGACAATTCAATTAGTTGGTGACTACTGTAAATACCAGGGTATGTGTGAGGAATTTTGATTGAAATACGTAAAAATAACAATAACAATAATAATAATAATAATAAGAGTCATGTATCTCCGGTCCATCTTAATCTAATTTTACTATATAAAGTGTGTGAAGTATATGTGAGGAAGAGGAGGATGATGAGAGAGCAAATTGTCTTATTGGGAATAAATCTTCCTCCTGTGTAAAGTCTGTAGCTGACTTAGCTGATGTTAACGTTGGCGACAATGGTGTTCGTTTGAGAGCTAAATATTTTCAAGTTTGAGAACCACTGCCTAAAACCATTTGTATTTCTCCTTCCTTCTCTCTCTCGTCCTCCAGCCACGCTGCAGAGGTGATGGAGACGGCCGGCTGGAAGTCCATGGTGGCGTCTCACCCTCACCTTGTGGCAGAAGCCTACCGCTCGCTGGCCTCGGCCCAGTGTCCGTTCCTCGGACCCCCGCGCAAACGCCTCAAACAGTCCTAACAGCCCGAGGACAGAGTCATATACAACTCTGTCATATACACACACACACTTTCACACGTACAAACATGAAAGACACAGACCTCCAACACAGGGGTAAGATCTCCCCTCATTGTTACCTACTACTACCTACAGCCCACCCTGCCCCCAAAAAATTTTTCCTTCTGCCCCATCCAAACCTGCTGTATTTAGTCTCTTCAAAAGATGAAGGGGAGGAGGAGGAGGAGGAGGGCGGCGTGGAAGAGAGGGAGAGGTGGGTATCGTGAAGTGGACGTAATGTTGTTTACGAAAGAACCACACACCCACTTCCTTTTCTGCTCGGCTCCTGACGTTGTGCTCTTCTCTGCGTGTGAGAAACAAAAACCCTTAGACGTCCTGCTTATTCCTACTTTGGAATCCGTTCACAAGGAAGACTGAACACACAAGAACCCCACAAGGAGCCGAGTGTCTGGACATTTCAGAGGCTTCACGGACAAGTGCAGACAAATGAGACATTTCTCTGCTCTGGTCTTAGTGTTTGGAGCAGAGCAGCTGGAGAAGCCCCCAAACCTTAAGGACACATGGGCCTGCGAGGGACTACAGAAAAAGCTACATACTAGAAGTGCTGCCCCCCCGAGAAAGGCAACCAAGGGCTAGTCAGGAAAAAAAGCTGAAAATGGGACAAAAATCGACAGAAATTTTCCTAAAGAAAGTTGGAAAAACATTGCACTAAAATCACAGATTACCCCCCGTCAACCCTTACCAGCAGTGAAGTCGAAGTACTATAGGTAAGCACACGTTTGAAGCACGCTTCATGGAAGCTGGACCACCAAGAACAAATTCCCTTTAACAAGATTTATCAGCAAGTGACAGAAACGACATACACACACTCCCATTTACACAAGTCTTCATCTGCGTCCGTTTTCATTTTTATTTTAATAGCCAGGAATACAAAGCCGTATAGAGAGGAGACAGAGAATAGCTACGCACAACTGGATGTGTCATTCCTGGAGAAACAGTATTTTGTGTGTCTTTGGAAACCTTGAGATAAAAGTCCAAGGTGTCACGAGACACAGAACAGAATCTCAAGTAAAAAAAAAAAACTATTGGATTAAGTGGGGCATGTTAATGTTCTTTTTATGATGGAATTATCATTATTTTCTTCCCCGTAGAACTGTCATTTCTATCATTTTTCAATAGGAATTTGTACAGACGCGCGTTTTTGAAGATGTGTAAAACAAAAGCATTTTCAATCGTGAAATTGAAAGAAAAAAAAGTCGTCGTTAAGACTGAGGGGGAAAATGGATTTGAAATGAACACGTTTTAATGTTCAGAAAGGGCAGAATGTGGAAAAAGGAGTTAAAAAAAACAAACCACATGAATTACATTGAAAGTTATGGTCATCGATAGAAGGAACCATTGTTGTTTCTTTCCTGTAGATATTGCTGGTTATCATGAGAAGTGACACTTAGTTGTTGCCATTTTTTGTTCCCTAAAGAATAAACCACAACTATTTTGTATTGAATGCAATGTAGACTTTGTGTTGGTATTTTTGTATGACTTATGTCGAGACTCCACAAAAATAGGTCACATTTTGAGTAAAGATATTTGTGTGCAGCTGAGACATTCCTGTATTTAATTTTGTAACAAAAATCCCCCCAAAGTGAAGAAAATTTAAAATTTCACCTGATTCTGAATGAGTCTGGACCAACTCTTGTGTCAACAGAGGACTTTATAACTCCTGCTGTTATAGCAAACATGTACCACGCATGGTACATGTTTGCTATAACAGCAGGAGTTTTATACTATATTTAGGCTGTGGCTGCTAACTGTACACATCACATGTGCACTTTGTCTCCTTTTCTTCTCTCCTTTCCTCACACACACAGTACCCACAAGGACAAACCTTCTGTTAAAGGGCCAGACTCAACCCTTTAAAACAAACTGACAAACCAAAAGCTGTTTAAAATTATTGGTCTTGAGTATTTAAATTAAAAATAGATTCAATCATTCTTACTACCTGAACCTTTTCTTCTGTGCAGTCTAATCAGCTGATGTGGATCAATTTGTGTGGCCACCTAGTGGTTGCTATAGCGACGGCCCCTCAGGAGATTTAGAGCAGGCTCGTTAATAATTTGTGGTGGGACTCCATTAAATACAAATGATCTAATTAAGTAGGTACTTTGTGATTAATTAATCACAATTAATCGCATATCAATATTATTATCAGTCCATCAATTACTTTATCCTCCACCAGAGTTGCGCGGGGGGTGCTGTGCCAATCTCAGCTGACATAGGGCGATAGGCGGGGTACACCCTGGACAGTTCTATCAATTATTATTGACTGATTAAATTCATAGATATATATTTAATAACAAACAACTCTGAAACCCGTCCAAAAGTTGGTCAGTTTGTGTTGTGGTCTATGGAGAAGCTGGATGGTTCTCGTCTCACTCAGACTGTGCTTTGGTCGTCACATTGTATGAAAATAATATTTTTCCTAACCCTCTGGGTCAAGAGCAAACTATACTCCTATAATATTTATTTTGTAACTTGGGTCATGATAGTTAGTTCCCACATTAAAAGTCTGGGAAAGACTGACAGTTTTTTCTTTTTTTTTCTTTCACAAGGTTCTTTGCATTATTTCTCAAGAAATCTCATAATGTTAAATAATAATAAATTAATTGGTGAAAACATGACTTTAGTCAAAAGTGAAAAACACTGAATTTGTCATAGCTTTTATTTGAAGATTATAGGTCATTCAAAAAAAATAAACATTGCTACAGCTCATCACCAGAATTATACATATTTCTGTATATATAATTTAACATTAACGCATGGACCATTTAGTTTGAGGCGATATTGCTCATGTACAATAAATGAATAATCATTTTTCATTGACTGACAATCAGTTGTTATACAATCAAATACATTTGACAAGTACAACTCGTCTAGGCTACATTAAGCAGATTGAAAATGACATTACCATTTTTTAAAAGATACATGTAGAAACATTATTATATAGCGTTCTCGTTATAGCGTGGCGCGTTCAAGCAATAGTTGTTTTTTTTTTAGTGTGTTTGTATGAGTTACTGATACAGTTAGTGCTAACTGCACTGTGAGCAGCGCCAACTGGAGACACTGAGGCTCACTCTCATCCGCTACTGTCGTCATCACGAAGGTCAATTGTGTTATTTTGGTGATTTCTGAGTTTGAGATCCTTCATTTGACGCGACGCAAACTTACCAAACTAGGCAGCGGCAGACCAGCAGCTCCTATCAGAATTGTACATTTCCCTTCGTAGTTGGAATATTGTCTGAAATCAATGTTTCCCTGCTGGAGGCCATGTCGTCAGTTATCCAGATGTGGAGTGTTAAAATTCAAATTCAAAGTCCAAATTGCGCAAATTGATGTGCGGCACCAAGTCAGTCGAGGCAAGAGAGCAACGAGAGCTGTAATCTAACTCACTGCTGACGCAACAGCTGGAACGCCAGGTCGGCATCGGGTTTGCACGCTTCTGTGTTTTTCAGTTCTTGTCTTTCGTAAAAAGCCAGTCCGATGTTTACTAACTCTAAACCTCTCTGCGACAACGGTTTTCTCTGCTTCCTTTTCGCTCAGCTCTGTCTAAAATAATGTTATCACTGTTAGAAATCCTGCCTAGTTTTGCTTTAAATGGCTTGTTGCGGGGAGACTTTGTTCGTGGGGGCCTCTCCAATCCGCCTACTTTCTATTAGCCTTGCGAGACCAGGGCCACTGACCAGGAGTCGTCAGAATCAGGAGGTCTCGCGAAATCACAAAGCATTTTTTCACCTGGTGAAAAAGGAGCAGAGAAAACCGTTGTTGGGGGAAGTGAGGAAGAGGAAACAACTGTTTGACCACACACGAGTAAACATAGGAATGGCTTGTTTTTTTTTTGAATGGTGAGAATTAAAAACACAGGAAGCAGATAAAGCGGTCGACAACGGATGGAAGTTTATGTCGGTGTCGTAAAAATGTGTACGCTAAAAAAAAAGCGACCAGACTTACAAAGTTACGCTTTAACTGAACTCCTCTTTGCGTGCGCGAGTATTGAAACTTGGATGTCCAGTTGTCTTTGCCTGGTTTTATCCAGAGGGCAGGTAGGCCCCTGGATTCTGGTCACTGGAGTCCGGACACACTTTCTGCACCAGTCTGTAGTCTGTGCTGTAGAAAGACACATAGATGCAGATGACCTGGAAAGGTTTGGAGCACATCCAGGTGACATAGCTCTGAGTCTGCTCCTGATCACACGTCTTTGATGGGTCGTAGTTGCACAGCATCACCTTCTTGTTGCGCTCGGTTTTCTCGTAGTCCACCCAGCAGCTGAACGCCTTGGAGTCTTTTGGGTTGACCACACTTTGGCGCTGTAGGTCAAACTCCACTTCTTTCGTCAGTGGGACAAGGCTGATGGAGATGTTGCCCACACCGGTGGAGTTGTGGCGGAAGTACACTCCAAGGGAGCCATTGTCATGATCCACGATCTTACCCATTATCAGCAAGTTCAGTTTGACCGTCTTGATGTTGGAGTAAAAATCTCCCCAACTGAACTTCCGGGAGAATTTGGATGTACCATGAACTTTCATGATGGGCCGAAGCTTGAGCTTCAAGGAAGAGTTGGAGTGTGACTGGGAGTGTCCAGCTAGTATTTCCCAAAATCCCTGCTTCGGAAAAGGGATGAAGGAACTAATGGGGAGTTTGGCGTTTTGCTTGTGATTCCTACTTTGAAGAGATGGGTTCTGCTGTGAAGAAGACTCATGTTCTCTGTTGAGTTCAGGCGATGCTCTCAAGTCGCCATTATGACACTGACCGAGAACCAACTGGACAAAAAACATGGCAGAAATTAGACTTAGATTACACCTGGAGGTACTTCTGACCCTCCTCCCTCACCAAAGACTTCTTTTGTTATTTCTCTTTTTGTTGTGGTCGTTTTTCTTAGTAGATAGTTCAGGGTTTCGTGGTTGTATGAGGTACGGTTACATAGGCACTGTCCAAAAACTAGTCTTATCGTATCATCAGCATTTCATACACATAGAGACAGAATTTTGGGAGCGCTGAAATGATTTATGGAAACGTGTCCCAGAGTGATGTTATATATTATAATGTACTCATTCAATAACTTTATTTAAAAGAAAAAAACTTGCTTTACGTGCATGCATTTCATTAGGTCGGCAGTTTGTGAAGTTGCTAAGATCAGTCATATTTTGTGTGAGCCACTGTGTTTCAGTCACTAACTCATGAAACCACGCTTTAAAAAACAACAACCCTGAACTATCCCTTGAAGGACAGAGAATGTTGCCCCTTGTTAAGCCCTATGATTGGTACTGATTGTAAAATGATACAAACTTGTCCCAAGTCCTTTATTTTTATTTAGTACAGGTATAAATAATGTAGTGAATATAAAAAAGGTTTAATTAGTTATGTTTAGTCTAACAAATTGTGACATTTTGACAAATAATTCAACATCAATCCATAACATAACTTAATATAATATAATATAATATAAGATTATATGATATATAACATAACGTAACCTAACCTAACCTAGCATAATAGAATAGAATAGAATAGAATAAAGCACATACCAAACAAATGATTCCTTTCAGAACTACTGATGCAAAGCAGTGGCAGAGCAACATCTCCATAATGCATAGAATATCCATCCACTCTCATGTGAAGTTGGTTAAGATTTGGAGGTCCGTGTTCAGTGGCAGCTCCATCCACACTGAGACACTCTGTTACCAGGCACTGCAGCCTCAACACACACGCACGCACACACACACGCACACACACACACACAGAGGTTTCTCAGGTCTGGAGGATTGAATACTCTCTTTTGCTGTGTCTGCATTCTCACCCTCTTTTCTTTCATCCCTTGCTCTCTCATGCACACACCTGCCCTCTCCCTGCCCCAGGATAGAACCAGTGAAGTCTTTAAACTTCAGCCTTTTTCTGCAGGAACATGAAAAAGAACTCTCCCGCGCCAAAGTCTTTAGCTCACAGAAACACGGGAGCTGCTGCTCCATTGGTGTCACTTATGGAAAGTTTTTTTTTGGATTTCAAATCAGTGGTTTTCCAATAACACATTTTAACGTACTGACGGAGGCAGCAGTGGATCAACAAGTCCTATGTTGTTGATTTTCTCTGAGGACTTTGGTGCAGGAGAGTGAGCAGTTTGTGACGTGAGGCTTTTGTGTGATGCTGGTTCTAGACTGACATAATTTGAACTATCCCTTTAACCATCACAAATTATTTCTTTGCCCCAACTCTTAATCCTATATATGTATATACTGTATATATTTATATGTACTGTATATATATTCTGGTGTTTCTTATTCATGTTTAAAATTCATTACAAATTAATTACAAATAAATATATATATTTAGGATTATATATATATATATATATATATATATATATATATATATATATATATATATATATATATATATATATATATATTCTGTTTCTTATTCATGTTTAAAAATTCATTACAAATTAATTACAAATAAATATATATATTTAGGATTATATATATATATATATATATATATATATATATATATATATATATATTCTGGTGTTTCTTATTCATGTTTAAAATTCATTACAAATTAATTACAAATAAATATATATATTTAGGATTATATATATATATATATATATATATATATTCTGGTGTTTATTCATGTTTAAAATTCATTACAAATTAATAACAAATAAATATATATATTTAGGATTATATATATATATATATATATATATATATATATATATATATATTCTGGTGTTTCTTATTCATGTTTAAAATTCATTACAAATTAATTACAAATAAATATATATATTTAGGATTTAATATATATATATATATATAAATATATATATATATTTATATATATGTTTTCTATTCTTATGTTTAAAATTCATTACAAATTAATTACAAATATATATATATATATATATATATATATATATATATATATATATGTATATATATATATATATATATATATATATATATATATATATATATATATATATATATATATATATATATATATATATATATATTCTGGTGTTTCTTATTCATGTTTAAAATTCATTACAGCAAAATTCTTCATAGTGGGATGAATAAATGACGGTCATCGTATCTTACACTCCATCAGTTTGAGGGTTTAGTTTTCTTGTCACACTGCCACCCTGTGGCCAGATAGGAAAGTCCAGAGCACGTAGATCGGTATAAGTTACTGTCGAACTATAAATAAAATAAACACATAACAATTGATTCTGTACCGTTTTGCAATGAAGCGCATTGAGGTGATACGCGGTAACTACAGTTAACCGATGACTTCCGATTACGATTTACGTGATTTACTTACGCAGCCAATCAATCTCCTTAACAGTGCGTCATGCGTCGGTAACTGCGCCGGTAAATGTGGAGCGGTAAAGGAGATCTCACAGACGGTGAGAGAGTGAAGATTTAGTTTCAAGAATCCTTTAGTTTAATTTGGACCAGCTGTAAATGTGCCACTTCAAAGCGATTTTGTTTTGTTATCATGTGCAATGATCATTTTGTTGTACGGCAACAGGTGATGTGGTCCGGCAGTGCCACCTTGTGGTCAGTTCTGGTCAGTTTTGTTTTTGAGGAGTGACGTTTCTTCTTCATGTGTTTGTGTTGTTTTATGACGCTGCTGCTGGAACATGCTGTGTGTGTGTGTGTGCCACGGGGATTGGGGATTATCAGTAGTGTTTATTGTGACTTTAGCGCTGCATGTGGAAGTTTCTTCACTTAAGGACAGTCAGTAGAGTCCACTCACGCTCGTGCATCGTCATGCTGATTGATTTATTATTAGCCGCGTGATTTTTTGTTCACGAAAGAAAAGTGTCATTGTTTGTTTATACAAGTAAACTGCACGCCAGGCTCAAAAGCAGTATGTATGTTATTTGTGAACTTGGATTTATTTCATATAATTATTATTTAAAAGCCTGTTTAAAATGCCTTGTATTTAATGTGATTAATATGTGAATATGATTTTAATGGTGAAACTACATTCTGCAGCTATGGCCATCAACCTGGACAAAGTCTACAGCCACTGGAGAAGTGAGGACAGCCGGGGGAAAACAAGGTGAAATTTAAGTATTCTAGTGTCATTCTTTTTAAAGAATTTTCATTTATGGATGTTAATCATTAAATGCTGTTGTTAGATTATGAGTAGAAATGCTAATAAAAAAACGGTAATTATATATTTTACAGACAAAGACACTACATCTCCATCCTTGATCCCTCAAAATCTGTTATTTCAAATACAGTAGCATCGAAAACACACATACAAGTGTGATTGAAACAGTTTTAATGATTTACAACATAGTCAAAAAATAAATTCATAAATTAGTAAAACAGGTGGTTGCCTGCTTTATTCAGTCAGCCATCGATGCTGTGAATGATCCCCTGCCTTTACTCTCACTGGGTGTGCGGCGTCACTTTCACTCATTTCATTTCACAAATATATATTCAAAGGTGCAAAAGGCTCTTCACACTGCTGACAACGTCAGAGACGCAGCCACTTAGAAATCAGGCCTGTCCTTCTTCAGCTTGGAGTAGTCCATGTTCACTGCGAACAGCTGCAAACAAACACACAAACGTTCACAGTCGGTAAAAGGCAATCGTGGACTTTGAGGCTTTGATAACATTTACACAAAGTGGCTTGTGATTGTAATCTAACCCGGACCAACATGCAAAGGAATATGAAAAGATTTGCAGAGCCCTGGGACTGACTTGGAAGGAAAACGTTTCAACATGATAAATAGAAATTTACAGAAGACGATTAGGACCACAGTGAATACTTTTAGAAAACAAAATGGGAAAAATTACAGAATTCTGCGATTGAAGTGATTTTTCTGAATTTAAAATCAGAGTTCTGCCTTTTTTTCTTGAAGTCAGGAATCTAGGATTAGAGATTAATATCAGATTAAGAGGCAAAGCCAGAATTCTGAGCCAACTCTACGAATTCTGTCTTTAATCTCACAATTCTGACATTAATCTATTTCTCATAATTGTGACTATAATATCAGAATTCTGACTGTCATTAACTTTAAACTTTATTAGAATTCTGATTTTAATTTTAATCTCAATTCTGACTATAATCTCTTATCAGAATTTGACTCATCTCTTAATCTCCCAATCCTGACTTTAATCTCAGAATTTTTAATCCTGATTTTAACCTCCGAATTTTTACTCTTGATCTCAGAATTCAAACTAATCTATTTCTGACTTTAATCTCAGAATTCTGACTCTAATCGCTTAATCTCGGAATTCAAATTTAATATTTTACCTCAGAATTTTGTCTTAAATCTCAGACTAGAGTCTTTTAATCTCAGACTAGAGTCTTTTAATCTCAGACGCCTAACTTTAATCTCGGAATTTTGTCTTATCTTTTTTTTTTGTGTATCTTGTTTCCAAAAAGAAAAAGTGACCGTAATCCACATGTGACTGTAATCCCCTTCCATTAAAAGCATGATGAAAGTGCAGGGTGGAGGTTGTTTATAGTCATTTGGGAACTAGCAAATAGGCTGAGTCATGGAGGAGGAATTATTTCCTGTGGCCAAGAAAGAAACCTAAAGAGACAAGATGGCAGAGAATTCTTTCAATACTGTAATAAGTCAATGTAACACAGATCAGTTGACTCTTGTTGTTTTTACTGCCAAATTCTGCTGATTTAATGTCTTTATTTAAGGCCAAATATCAAGTGCATATGTGTACACTGACCTAAAGGAATGTGAAATATAAATATTTTGGGGAATGTTTTTTTTCTCTCACAATAGATCAGCAAAAATACTGTGTGTCTTTATTTGGTCAAATATTGCATTTGTTTCCCCTTCCATGTTCCTTCCAAGGCTCCGTGATAATTATTGTGGAGAGAGTGTGACGCTGTTACTTTGTACTGCTGAGTGGGCTCCAGTTTGTTCCAGGGCTCAGGGTTGTTCTTGCGATCCCACCTGAGAACATAAAACAAGTAAAAAAATGACTTCAGTATGACAAAGCATTCAAGCGATCGTCGTGTATCATGTCATACTTCTACACACGCTAAGGTTTACCCAACATTTACAGCACAAACAAAAGAAAAGATCCACGAGTGAGTTTACGACGTTTGAGGTGACAGTGGCACTTACGAGACGTCTGGGTTTTTCAGAGCCAGTCGAGCCAAGTAGGCGCCGCTCATGGTCACCCCACCACCGATGAAGATGAAGAGGGGGATCAGCTGGAGGGACAACAAACACAATATGCTCTAGCTCACAATACTTCACAATAATACATAATACTCCACAATGCTACATAATACTTCACAATACTGCACAATACAACAGTTGACTCTTTTGGATGTGAACCTTTTTTAATTTGAAATTTAAATTTAAAAAAGTGTGGTTGTATAAAGTACTGACACGGTAAATACTGACTGTGCTGTATTTTCACTTAAATTTTGCCTTTTTATCTCGTTGATAGACAGCTGGGTTTTTTTTTTTTTTATTGGAAATGGAAGTTTGTAAACTGCTTACTTTCACACACCAAAGTCCATAGAGAAACTCAGCGTTTTTAGCTCATGAGGGCACAGGAGCTGCTGGTCTACTGCTGCCATGTTTGGTAAACTGGTGTCACTGAGTCCAGTCTAAACAAAGGGTTTTAAATACCAAAGTGTCAAAATAACACATCTGAACATACTGATGGAGGCAGCAGTGGATCAACAACTCCTGTGTGTGATTTTTTATATGGACTTTGGTGTGGGAGAGTGAGTGGTTTAAAAAGCAACACAAAATGTAGTTTTGAGTCACAAAATGGTGTCAAACGGCAAGATATTTATATTTGAACGATATCTTACACTTAGATGCCATGTTTTCATGGAAAGATACATTTGAACATTAGCTTCAAAGGTGCAAACTGTGTGTGTTTCCTTCTATTTCATTTATTTACATAATGCATTATGCAGGTCATCTTACGACAGAGCTGTTTTTGAAACATGCACAATAATCCTACTGTCCTTGAACAACCCTGAGCATGTAAACATAGCCAAAAAAAATCTATGATAAGGCTATATGCTATTCAGCACATATCTATTTAGTCCCTATATGTCACATTGTTATTGAAGACATTACAGTGTTTCACCTGAAACCACCAGTGGTTTATTAATAACCACAGTAATAAACAGAAGACTCTGTACACAGGTCTCAGAGCTGGGGGCGGGGGTTCACACAAAGAACAGCTGATTAATTCAGTCGACAGCAACAACAACTGTACAAGTGTGTGAGAACCCCTTTACTTTAAAGCTGTGGTGCATAATGTTGGTGTTTGTTGTTATTATTCAGCGCGGGAATGTCACAGGGTGAGACAAGGTCTAAACTAACTGTTCAGAGGTCTAATGCACACAGACTTTGCCTATGACTTTTTATGTTTTTGTGTTTTAGTTAACACAGCTTTTGACATCCACATGAACCCCGGACCTGGACCATGGAGGCAAGGTTCTGGCTCCGTTTATTGGCCAGGTAACTCGCTAAATGTGGTACAAAATCAGTGAGCCAATGGAAAAAAAAATAGACCAAACAATCTCCAAGCACAAAACATCGACCACAACCTGGAATTACAACATTGTTACATTGCACTGGGCCCCCACCACTAATTGTCTTGATCCGCCCCTGTGTGTACATGCAATGGCATTGAGTCATCCCAGCATGGAGACCCTGTACGTGCTGCGGCTGCGTGCCAAAATGGCTTTTAACGGACATGTACACGCCTGTTTTTAACGTATCTGCCCCTCAAATTATTATTATTATTTACTAGTACTATTACATTACTTTTTCTAGTGGTAGTAGTGGTGGTAGTAGAAGTATTCGGCTGCATTTTAAAGCAGACAAATGAAGGTGTAATGAAGGTGGCACAAGGAGAGCTACATGAGAGGACGAATATTTATTTAAAATAAATAGACGAAGAAATAAAAGCTTTGTTATATAAATTAATATAATATAATATAAATAAATTGATGAATACGAGTCGCATATTTCTTATGTATCCGTTCATCCGTCTAAAGCACCAGCTGCCGAGGAATTTAACATCGCCAGAATGTGGCGCATACTCTCCAATATGCTGTTTATATTCCGCATTATCTCCGTCACTGTGACACATGAAGGTGCTCTATTGTTAAATAACTGTCACAGGAAGAGACCATCATTAGACAGAGGTGAGGAAATGGGAGCGCGCCGTCACACACACGCAGCGTGTCCTCCACGTCCATTTCAATGTCACCGGGTCACACACACACACACACACTACAGTGGAAACACAGCGGTCAGGACTTACAGCGGGATGGCTCTTCAGTTGTTTGCCGATGACGCCGAGAAAAGACATGTCCGCTGATTTCCCCACTGACAGGAGGCCGTTTGAGTCGAATTATCGGGTAAAAGCGCGCACTGATGCCGCTGCTGCCGGTGCGGGGGAGGCGATCTACGTTTTCCTACAGGCCGTCAAAGACAGTGAAGTGCGCTCCGTCACCGCCCTCCTCTGCTGTCAGCCAATCACAGAGTGAGACGTCACAACAGCTGCACATCTGTAGTGCTGGGCTCGAGACAGGAAGACGTAATTCACTTGTTCTTAAATGCTCGTTAGGGCCCAGCGCGACGCGAAGTGCGAGGAACCTACTGTCAAGGGCGTAGGTTTGGTTCCAGGACTGTGGGGACACTGCCGAAACTAAGACTTAACTAAGGAGTGTGTTTATCTTAACGTAAAAAAGTCTCAATTTATAATAGACACATCAAAGGCAAAGGTTATCAAAGGCTTTGTGGATTCAAAAGGACGTGGCTACGGTAACTATTGGAATTTTGGCATATTTTGGTAAATTTCGACTATTCGAAAGAGAAAGTACCCCATAACTATGATACACATTGACCAATCGCCTTGAAACTTCATATGTGACACAGGACACCGACCCTGAACACGTCTATGGACTCAAACTTGACCCAACAGGAAGTTGGCCATTTTGAATTTTGTTGCTATTTTGCCATGAAACAGGAAGTGCCCTGTAACTTTTCCGTACATTGACCAATTGGCCAGGTAACTTGATAAATGTGGTACAAAATCAGTGACCCAATGGAAAAAAAACAAACCAAACAACCTCCAAGCACAAAACGGCAACCACAACCACACCTGTAGAATTACAACATTGTTACATTTACTGTACATGTCTGCAAGCCATGACCTGCACACAGGAAGTAGGTCATCTGAAAACCGCAAGTGCCCTGTAACTCGCTTCATAAATGAACAAACTCGTCTGAGCACGTTCTTCGTACCAGCATTAAAAATGTTCATCAAAGACAAAAAGTTATTATAAGGTTTCGTGGATTCAAACCATCGGACGTTTGGCGAATTTAGACCTTTTCCTACGAAATAGGAAGTGCCCTATAACTTCGCAACACATTGAACCATCGCCTCGAATCTTCATACGTGACACAAGAGACCGACCCTGAACACATCCATGTTATTATTATTATTCCATGCCTTTGTAGTCATTTTTGAGGGGGTTAACGAATAAAAGTAAACACTGTTGAGTGAGGGAGACAGTGAGGTCAGAGAATTGCTGCACTCCCTGACTTGATATAGCATGTCATAGTTATGATATATCATCTCAAAATTATGACTTAGAATTATGATTTGAGTAAAATATTGTTTAAACATTGTTCGGAGCGACGTTACATACGCGGGACTAGCCCAGCTTAGCTTCATGACAATGTCGAAGTGGCCATGGGAGGTAGAGCTGAAACAATTGCTCAATTACTCGATTTATTAATCAATTACTAACTTAATCGTCAACTATTTTGATAATTGATGGTTTGAAGCTTTCTTCATTATTAAAACAGGATTTCTGATTGTTTCAGCTTCTTAAATGTGAATATTGTCTTTGTTTCTTTGCTCTACATCTAATCATTTTGGTTTGTGGACAAAACAAGATTTGAGAACATCATCATTTCCGGGTTTGACAAACATTGATCGATTTTGTAACATTTTCTGACATGCTCTGGACCAAATGATCACTTGATTAATTGAGAAAATAATTGACAGATTAATTGATTATGAAAATAACCGTTAGTTGCAGCTCTAATGTGAGCTAAATAAACTGTCCATTAGTCAATATGCCAATGTGTCCTTGGGCAAGGCACTTAATCCCATGTTGCAGTAGCGTGTGAATGGGTATGAATGCGCAAAACTGTAATGGAAAGCAGTTTACAGTGGTCTTCAAGATTAGAAAAGTGCTATATGAATGAAATTAAATGTTTTTATTTCTATAGCGCAACATCACAAACACAATTTGCCTCAAAGGGCTTTACATTCTGGCAAGTGACACTCTGACCTTAGACCCTCACATAGCGTGAGGAAAAACTCACGCTACTCAGGAAGAGCCACAGAGGAGGGATCCCTCTCCCTCCCTAAATAGAAACCATTTACAATGTTGGAGTTCATAAGCTGAACAAGGAACAAAGAGCAGGACCTGATCAAATGTTAAAAAAGCTGAATTCAGAAACATAACAATGACGTTTTTGAAAAAAAAAAAAGGAAAATAATTAAACATAACAGATTTCACAGACCCAGGGTCACCCAGGGCACCATACAAGCTAGAACCGCCCCTGCTAACACCACTAATTTATGCTTTTCCTCCACACAGTATTATTTCCCACAGATTCTGAAAGTTTAATTTTGGTGTGCGTGATTTCCACACACTTATTTGTTAGCGTGCTCCGTCACATCCTATGAAGCCCATGTGTACAGGAATCCGGATGAATGTGAGCACATTGCCCTGTCCGCTGCTGTGATCCACCGGCTCTGCTGCAGAGGAAGCACTCGCTGCTGTGGGAAGTTGTCGTGTCGCGCGATCGATTGCTCCTGTCTGATCTCGCTGACGTAAAGATGGATGCCTGCCGAAACAGGTAAATAAACAGTGTTTCCCGATCTGTGTGGTCGTGATTGTGCGATTCCCGGCGCCGAGGCTTGTACGGGAGCACACGTCGCGTCGTCACGTCTGCCCCCCGCTCTTCATTCAGCGTTTGTACGGGGAGGTGGGAGGCAAACAGCCGCACTGCAGTGCAACACCGCTCGCTCGCTGTCTGGTTCGCGGACAAGCCTCATTTTTGCACTCGTTCGTTTTCTTTGAATGTAGAAAACAAACACACTAACGCGATACACAGTCTAGTTACTGTGCTGCCGGCGACACGCAGAGCAGGTTAGCTTGTAGCTGTAGCTCTGTGAGCGCCTCTCCTCTTTTAACCTCTTGGCATTTCCAATTCCTCCACCAACCTATTCATAGCCTGGCTCTTTGTTTTCTGCGGCAGCACAACGGCACGGCACGGCTCGGCTCGGCTCGAAACGTGGAGCCACCGCCTGTGTGTGTGTGTGTGTGTGTCTGACTTCTTTGTCTCTTCTGTTATTTGCAGGTTATAACGTGGGGAAAGTGCACCTCTCTGCCTGCCACTGTTCACCGTGTAGTTGTAAGTAGCTTCTTCACACACAGACACTCATGTACACGCTCTCACGGTGGAACCAGCCAGATACAGTACAGCATACTACAGGACATCTCAGGAGAATGTTTGGACATTCCTGCTGAATGGTACTCCTCATTTCGCCAGGGCAAAGGAATTTTAATCTGCACTCTCATTCATTTCCATTTTCATTCACACAGTGTTGTGTGAAATGCTTGGAGAAGCCATAACACACCACCGCCTTATGGGCTGTCCATTCATTTCCAGTGGGAAATGCTATGCAGTTTTCTGTTGCCACTTTTGCTTCAAATACCCAGGAAAGCCATAGCACACTCAACTGAAGCACACATGTTTGGCCTATTCATTCATTTCCTATTGTTTTTTTTTCATAGTTTTCCACAATTTTCTTGCCACTGTTACTCCAAATGTTCAGAAAAGCAATAGTACAACAGTCTCAGCCCAAATGCACCTTTTTGGCCTTTCCTCTCATTTGCCACTGTCACTCTAAAGGCACCACCTACTGTACAGAACGGCGGATATTGGTTTTTTCAATGGCGAATGTTGAGTCCGATCTTAAGAAATCAGGGCAGCCAATGGTCGATATATGATGCTGATTAGGAAATATTGTAAATGGAAACAAAAGCAAGCGTAATTTGAAAGCTTTTTATTTTCAGTTGACTCAGGGGATGATATTTTAAAACTATTCAAAATACAGGATTAATAACAACAATAATGTCATTCAGAAGAAGAACAATCAAGATTCAGTGGCTTCTCTCTCTCCCTCTCCCCCTCTCCCTCTCTCTCTGTGTTGTGTCCCTCCTGCTGCAGCCCCTGTTCTGGCCAATGCTTGCTGCGCTACAGCATGACCACAGCAGTGTCGGTTCATCTCGTAATTCTGGCAAATGAAAATGGAGGAGGTTTCAATGTCCAGCCTGGACAACAGCAAGCTGGAGGTACAGTGGGGGGATCTACACACACACACACAGACACACACCTGCACACAGATCAGTAATAGTTCAGGTCCTGTTCTGACTGGAAATGGAACAGTAAACCTCTCACTTTCCTGCACCAGCAGCTCATATGTCATGATGATGATGAGCTGCCGCTGTCTGTCGCTGCCTTTTTTGGTAAATTTGTCTCACTTTCTTAAATCCAAGTCAAAAATTGCACATTTGAACTTACTGCGTGTGTAGTGGATCACAAACTCCTGTGTGCTGTGATGTAAAATGGCTGATATTTCTTAATGGACTGCAGGAGTGAGCGTTTTACAAAGTGAGACTCACTTCAGTCTACAGCTGAAAAACCCTTGCTAGTGTTGTGATACAGCAGCAAACACGTCTTTTTTAGATGTCAGACTTCAGCAAGCATAGATTGTACGAGTATACTTTAAGTTAATTAATATAAAATATTTTTTTCCCGTGGCTGATGGGTGTACAAAATGGCCTGACTTGTGCTTCTGTTTCCTGATCCTACCACGTCAGGGCCTGGCTCAGGACATCCTGTCTGACCTGGTGGAGGATGCGTGCCTGGGTCTTTGCTTCGAGGTCCACCGGGCTGTCAAGCAGGGCTATTTTTTCCTGGACGACACGGACCAAGAAAGCATGAGGGACTTTGGTGAGCACAACGAAGGCCATGGCAGCAACACACTAAGGAAATGAAATCTCTCGGTGTAAAATGTCATCAGGCTCATGTAGAATGAAACCGAATGCTTTGCAATTTATTAGAAATTGTGGACCAGCCTGGGTTGGATGTGTTCGGCCAGGTGTACAACCAGTGGAAAAACAAAGAGTGCGTGTGTCCCAACTGCAGCCGAAGCATCGCTGCCTCACGCTTTGCCCCGCACCTGGAGAAGTGCCTGGGGATGGGACGCAACAGCAGCCGCATAGCTAACCGCAGGTAACGTGACAGTCCAACCATCCCAGCAGCGTTTATGCTCATTTCCTCACCAGATGGGCCTATAAAGCTCAAGTGCATCATTTTTGAAATACTAACAAATGACCATTACATTGAGTTCCTACAATGCTGATGAAGTTTATCAGCTCCACGTGTACTCTCTCTGTGTTTCTCAGTATGGCGGTGTTTAGATCCATGGTTCTCAAACTGTGGTACACAAGCTTCCTCTGGTGCTACTTGAAGGAAAATCAGAAATACTGTTCTACTGTGTACACCAGGGTATATGATCTGAGTGGAGTGGGGTGTGTAGAAAATTAAAGAAATAATAATTAATAATAATCACAGTGACCTAATCTGTCACTCCAACTTAATCTCATTTCACTATACCAGTGTTTGAAGTATATGTGAGGAAGAGGAGGATGATGAGAGAGCAAATGTGCTTATTTACACCACTATATTTTAATGTTAATTCGAAAGCTCAATATTTTCTCAGGTGGTACGTACTTGGTATAAAAAGTTTGAAAAGCACAGGTTTAGATCGTCCCCCACTGCACACAGGAAGTGATTTGTTGTATGTAAAGACAGACGGAGGCAACAGCAACACCATAGTGAAGTGAGGCGACTGCAGACAGGTTGGGGTGAATGGTTGTTTGTCTCTATGTGTCCCTGTGATTGACTGGCGACCTGTCCAGGGTGTATCCCGCCGTTTGCTCTATGTCAGTTGGGATTGGCACCAGCACCCCCGCTTTGTCCTCCACATGAGGGTAGCAGATGAGTGAGTGAGTGAGTGAGTTAACCCATCCCCATCCTCTACCAAATGGTCTGTATTTATGGAGTGCCTGTCCAAGCCTCAATTTTGCCATTCACCCATTCACTCACACTTCACAAAGTATGAAGCCAGAACTTCTATCACTCATCTATCGGGTGGGGTCAAGTGTCTTGCTCAACACATTGACATGTAGTGTTGCAGAGCCAGGAATAGAACCCACAACCTTCGCTCTACCACTGAGCGACCGTGGACCCCAGAAACTAGAACCCTTCCCTGAATTAGGAGCAGCGCACAGCCACTGAACAGCGCCCACGGAGCAATGAGGGTTGGGTACCTTGCTCAGGGGTTCCCCAGCCCTTATTGGAGGGCTCAAACCGGCAGCCCTCTGGTTACAAGCCAATTTCCCTTTACACTTTCCACTCTGTATGTTTTTGTTGCTTTTCGTTTGAGCCCTTTTCTTCCCTCTTCTACAGAATAGTCACTGGTAACAACACAAACAACAAATCGGAGAGCGACCAAGAGGATAATGACGACGTCAATGATAATGACTGGTCATACGGGGCGGAAAAGAAAGGTGAGGCTTTGGTGGTTCAAACACCTACAATGACTTGAATGTTCTTCTAACTAAAACAAACTGTTCACTTTCTGTTCACAGCCAAGAAGAGGAAATCAGAGAAGGTTTGTTTCAGTATATGAACATTGAAAAATAACTCATTATTCCAGTTTTGTTTTGTTTTTTTTGCCAATGTGAACAAACCATTTTTTTACCCTCTCATCACCACAGAATCCAAACTCACCCAGAAGATCGAAATCATTCAAGCATAAGAGCAGTAAGTACATGCAGTATATCAGACGGTCAATGAATGCTTTTCACTGTGAACATGTTGTGCCAATTTTGACAATGCTTCTACGCAGGGCCGGCCCAAGCCTTTATGGGGCCCTAAGCTGAATTTGATTTGGGGGGGGGCCCCCCTCCCACCACCTCGGAGTAGCAGGTGCTTGCCTATTCTTTATACAAATGTAACACGTGTGTCAATTGCATCCATTATTGTAGGGCTGCAGCAATTAGTTGATTCACCAATGATGACTCGATGAAGAAATGAATCGTCAACTATTTTGTTCTCCGAGTTTTCAGCTTCATGAATGTGAATTATGTTCTGCTTTCTTTGCTCCACATAACAAAGAAATCAGTCAAACTGAAACATTTTGGTTTGTGGCCAAAATATGATTTGAAATATTTAATGAAACGTCAAAAATGATGTTCTCTTGTTTTGTACACAAACCAAAATGATTAATTTCTTAAGATTTCTTTGTTACGTAGAACGAAGACACCAGGAAATATTCACATTTAGGAAGCTGAAAAATCAGAAACCTTGTCTTAACAAGGCAATCAGAGATGGCAGACGCAACAAGACTCTGTCGGCCTCTGTTGGTCATATTGGCAAGTGCGGAAACACAAACAGCCAGACACACAGAGCCACTAAAACAATACTAATTATTAAAAAACACTCAAAACTGATGAATCGATTATCTAAATAGTTGACAATTCATTTAGATAAATCAATTCATCGAATAAACGTTGCAGCCCTAGTTGTCTGTGTGGCTGCTGTAGAAACATGGCAGACTTCATTAAAGCATTAACCTTCCATAAAGTACACCAAAAAAGTTTATTCTCTTTATTTTCAATTGGTTAAAACCCCCTAAACGTTTCACACTGTACCGTTTTAACTCGGTGTGTAATTTGAGCCAATCAGCAATTCACATTTATTTGTCTTTCCACAGGCATGATGGGTCCTAGACGTCGAATGGACAACCACGAGAGCCCACGCATGCTGATGAAAGACGAGGCATTCCCTCAATCCTCAATAACACAGTCGGCCACAAACACACATTCTATTTCCATTATGTGTGACTATGTATGTATGTATGTGTGTGTGTGTGTGTGTGTGTGTGTGAGAGTGTGTGTGCGCGCGTATGGTGTGTACATACACACAAGGAGACCAAGAACACTTATCCTTTGGTTCTTTATGATGTGATATCAGTGGACGTCGATATCATGAGCAACAGTGTATGGTGTTTGCTGCTCCGCGGACAGAGGCAGTCCAGACCTCCTACTGTATACTTGACAGTTTTGTTTTCTCCACAAAATCATTGTAACACCTACCAACACTTTTTGTTCTTTGCTGCGTAATAATGAATATCACAGTATATAATGTGACTGCACAGAGGCAGCTGCTGTGTGCACATACGTATTATGTTTCTTAAAAATACAGAAATGAATAGGCATTAGGTGTACTTATATTTCCTCACCTCATCCTTTTGGAAAAAATAATGTCTAAGACGATCTATATTTTGTGGTTTGTCTTTTTTTTATTTTCACGTTCACCATCAGGTGCGTAGTTCTCCAGTTGAATTACAATTGTGTGTATGTGGGATTGTGTGTGTGTGTGCGTGTTTGTCGTTCAACTGTGGAAACTCGTATTTCCTGCACAAAGCAGGTTTATTTTTTGTTCCTCATATTATTTTTTCCCCCTTCTGTGGATAGATTGGGTTGTTTTCTACCATTCAAACATGTCTTTGTATCATGTGTTTACATTGTAAAGGGTGACATATATCCTTTGTGTGATGTGATAGTGTAAATGTTCCAATAGTTGAATTGCTGCTATCATGGCTCAGTTTTTTTTCATCTGTCTAGCATAATAAATGATTTGTTACCTGTCCCATGGACTCGTGTAGTACTTAGACCAAATCACCAACAGGGGGTGCTGTTGTTCAGATTTAAAAAGAAAAAGTATTGTATTGTATTATACAGTAGGAAATCACATATATCAGTCGTGAACATTGAGCAGTTGAGAGTTGAGAAGCATTGACCTTTAATTTTCCTCCACATTTCTGAAGTAAAAGTGCTTGAAACTTGACATTAACAAAGTTTGGAGAGGTCAGGAACAAAAATCCTCAGCAAGTTGTGAGTCACATTTGAAAGAATATACTTTACAGTAATAAGATGAACGTATAGCTGACTTTCCCTTTTAAATTTCACAAAAACTATACAGTTCAACTGTTAAGTAAAATGACAAGCTAACGGATTTCTCAAATTGTTACACAATAGTTCCTGGGTTTCTTTTTTATCCATATAACAAAATCATGAATCATTTTGGTTTGTGGACAAAACCAGACATTTGAGAACATTAATAAATAAATAAATGTAATATATTTTATTACAATAATAAATATTGATAGAGAAAATAATTTTTATTTATTTTTCATTTTTAGTTTGTTCACGCCCAGAGGAGAAAACTTGGAAAAATATGACATTTCCGACGCCCTTAAAGGCAGCATGTAGCACTGAGTGTGCGGGCAGTTAAAAGTCAACTTATTTTTTCGCTAAAGTCGCCTTGTTTATCGTTTGTTGTTGTTTTTTTCCATTAGTCATATAGTGAATGAGCAGCTACTCGCTGATGTCCACGCTTGAAGAAGAGAAGGGGAGGAGGTGACAGTCGCTGCTGTTGTCGGTTCGAACAAATCCCGGAACTAAATTGGAGGAGTGGGAGAGGAGCTAACGTTAGCTAGCTTTTTGTTGACAGTGTGCGCGCTGTCAAAGCTGAGGCTGAGCGCCTCTCTAAAGTTCCTCTTCGTAACTGAGCGGAACACTTTGCCACTTGTAGTAGCGGCGTTCTTTTAGCTGTCTGCTGCACGTGTGTTTGAAGCGAAATTATATTTAAGAAAATAACTTTCAACCACTTGTAGCTAGAAGATGGCATCAAGAGGAGGCTTCACGGGTCCCCCGATGAACCCGGGTGTTAACCCTATGAATGTGGGGCATTCGGCGGGCATGAGGATGCCCGGACTGCCGCAGCCTCTAACAGGATACCCCCGCAGCATGAACCACTCTCCCCAGTACCTACAGGTTAGTTTTCTGCTTCTTAAAGAGGGAACGTAGGCGCCCATGTGGATAATGTTAACTCTGGCTGTTCCTAATTCTTATTAACACACATGTGGCTTTTAAGAGTTAAGGCGAAGTTTGAGTTAAGTGAAATGTATGCAGTTTAAAAAAAGTCACCTTAGATAGATTTCAGAGCATTAACGAACACTTAGCTCATCAGTCCTACAATATCAAGGTGTTTCCACTTCCGCATTAGACACTGTATTTACTCACTTCCATAGTTATAACATTATAGTATGACTGTAATAACTAGTCGAGTTTCGATTACTAAATCGAAATGCCAACCGTTTTGAGTTTGTTTTATATTCACTATTTGAGTGGTTTTTGTACAGAATGTAAGCATGGTGACTGTTTTGTGGTTTCTTTGCTTCTTTGTGACAGAAAAATGAATATTTGAAAAAAAAGAAGTGGTCATTACAGAGTTTGGTCATGTATACAATTTCCTGCTTTTATTCAGGATGCATGAAATTTGACTTTTTGCTGATGGGGCATTAACTTCAATTAGATTTTTCTTAGCAGGCAGTAAAATAACAAAATGCTCAGTTTTAATTTGCACGTGCATACTCAAAGTGAAGAATTAAGTGTGGTGATACTGAACATTAATTGAAAATAAAATACAACAGCAGGCATTGCATTTTATGCAAACTAGTAAACGTTAAACTTTAATAGCCTTGGTTTTTATCCTGTCCAACTTCTATTCTCCATCTAATTATCTTTCATTATCTTTCCTTATGACATTAAAATCACATCATATTGATCACATCCTATCTCATAATCTGTTGTAGTGAACCAGTAATAAAGCACCGTTATATGCCTACTACATTTGAAATGTAGGCAAATCATATGTATTTTGAAAAATTACATATCTTAGTATTCAAACACTGTTTTGAAGGTGAAATGATATCTGCAGCTTCCAATCCTTGCCTACAGCGCCCAGGGATGCCACCTAATAGGGTCGGGGGCTCCATGGGGTCAATGGGGGGTCAGCTGCCGGGTCCTTCTTTTGGTGGTGGGAACATGTCCATGCGGCCAGGCATGGGGCCTCCGAGCATGGAAGCTTCAAGGAAGCGGATCCTCCATCAGCATCAACAACAGCAGCAGCAGGAGGCGATGGGAGGAGGCCTCAGAAGAGGGTAAAGTGGAGAAGTGAGAGTGTTTTCATGTGTGAGAGAAGGAGGAGAAGGAGGAGGAGTGAGGGAGAGGAAGAATGCTGAAGATGATTGACTAAGACAGCCTGGCGCCAAATCAGAGAACAGCAAATTTCACAAGTGTGTTGATTCTCTAACAAGTAACAAAATGTCGTCTTTCTTTTTCCAATGATAATATATTGTCATGCTTATTGAATGAACTTAGTGTTAAAACTAGTATTAATTAATGTATAATCACTTGAAAACTAGGGGTGAGAATCACAACATGATACAACACAATACATGGTCCTCGATAGGGGTGGAAAAAAATATTGATCGTTATATGCATCGTGAGTCAGATATGTTCATGTACAAAACCCTTTTAAAACATCATTTTGAGGTTTGGGATATGATGATCAACATTTTTCCTTCCTTTTCCTTTATGGAGCAAACAACTAATCAAATAATCATGAAAAGAACCGACAGATTAATCAGTTATGAAAATTGTTGGTTGCAGCTCAATTACAGTTGCACTAGTGAAAAACAATTGTTCAGTTTCAACATTTGAAGATTTTAAACAGACATAATACTATAGCACATTTTAATTTTGCAATGTTTGTTTACATGTTTGTAGTGTTGCTGGACTCGGCTCAGTGTCTCATGACTGACATGTGCCTCCAAAGCACCAGGCGCTAGTTTCTATTTCTGTCTTTAAATGACTTATAAATGTGACAGTTTGTGATGTCAGGCAGTTATATCTACAATGACCCTCTTGTTTTTTTTTGTTTTTTTTTAAAGTTCACTTCATTACAAGCTCCTCGGTATAGTTGAGTTAGTGTTCCACAAGGCTACCACGCAACATCACCAATTCTCTTTAATGAGCTTTTAAAGTAAATGGAGACATAATGAGGGAGAACTACATAATCTAATTACAGAGACAGAGCAGCTTTTATGAGCAGTGATGCGAAGCAGACTGAGGTGCTTATTGAAGGGAGGTAATAAATAAAAATAAAAAAATATATATATACATATATATATATATATGTCTTTTATGTCTTTGTCTCCTCAGGGCAAAAAGACGTAAGATGGCAGACAAGGTTCTTCCGCAGAGGGTAAGCTTTTTTTGTTTCCTCATTCTCATCTTAGGCCTTGGTCATACTTCTCATGTCCCTTTGCAGACATACACATGCTTTGAAACTATGTAAACTATAGTGATAGGATTGGACGCCATTTTGGCCAAATTCAGTAATAATCGACAGATTAATCGATTATGAAAATAATCGATGGTTGCAGCTCTAGTGGCCACTGAAGAGTGGCTGTCTTTTGATTTGGCTGTTGCTTTTATTTTAAGCAACTTCCAAAAGTCTTTAAGACGCCATTACTAGATAGCCATTGATCCTAGAAAACTACAACAAGTAAGTTTCTGTCGCTCTATTGCATACTTCATCAGGATCATTGGTCTGATTGATTGTGGGTCCATCCAATTGCGTACAGAGGCATTTTCATCTACTTCTTGGTCACGCCTGTTGAAAGTAGGAGGTGTCTACACCCTTCAAATGATGTCTGGCATTAGCCATGCTATTAGTTCCCAGCAAAGAAAAATAATAATAAAAGAATAAGGAAGGCCAGCATGCTGAATCTTCTTTATCATCTCATCTCATCGTCAGCAGTTGGTGCATGCTGGATTGAAGAATTAACACAATTTTCTGAATTAACGGAAGGAAAGCATGCGGAAGCTCAGAGTGATTTGTCATGTTGCCACTGTCGTGTTCACTTTCCCTCGTGTTGTGCATTGAGCAATAGCCACTGTTGATGACATAGGGTGGAGGAACTTTTTGTTTTTGGGAACGTGGGTTCATTAGCTTTGAACACCAAGGAACCATGCCAGTACTTACTGGTGTGAAACTTGTAAAAGAATACTTGTGTGGAATATGAGATTGAGAATGCATGCATTGAATGCTACACTTACATGGACCCACAAATGACTTGGAATGGAACCATGAGTGTGTATGTACATGGGGAAATGCTTGGCAACTGTCTGCAGATATGGAATGTAGGAAGTATGACCCAGGCCTCACGTTTAACCAATTTGCTGATCTGTATTCTATTAGTACTCTTACACTACATTCCTACCTTTGGCTTTTTAGATTCGTGACCTAGTCCCTGAGTCCCAGGCCTACATGGACCTCCTAGCCTTTGAAAGGAAACTGGACCAGACTATTGCCCGAAAGCGCATGGAGATTCAGGAAGCCATCAAAAAGCCTATTATGGTACCTCCTCATGGTCATGCATCATTTCTTTTTACCGTAAACCTTTCTTTGATGTTGATAAAACTGATTCCCAGTCAATTTCCTGCTGCATTCAACACATGTGAACAGCCACAAGCTTGTTCTCAGACCTTGTCCAGAGGTCCATGTCTCCACTGAAGCTCTTCGTTCACTTTATTAAAAGTCCGCTTACTAAACGAATGTGGATGTAAAGTAAGAATCATGTGTCTTTGCCTCTGTGTCACAGCAAAAACGCAAACTCAGGATCTACATTTCCAACACCTACACACCCAGCAAGCCCGAGGGTGAGGAGGCAGAGAAGGTGTCCTCCTGGGAGCTGAGAGTGGAGGGCAAACTCCTGGAGGAAGTATGTGAATAACATGGCCTTTTACATCAGAATCCTCTTGCTCTGAGTGTTTCACAACACTGTGGTCTGACTCCCAAGTATTTCTGTCTCTGTTTCTGTTTCTGAAAAACTCCAGTCAGTCACTCAGCTCTGGCTGGCCTGTGTCCTTGGCTCAACCACGCAACCAGATGTGTGTTTACAGCTCTTCCCACTCCACCCCATGACTCCCCTCTCTCTCTTTCTCTCTTTCTCTCACACACACACACACACACTCAGGCTCATGTTCTCTTTTGAAAAAAGGAATTGAAACCATTGGCCTTTACATTCCAAGAGCTGACATGTCTCCCCTCTCTCTATCAGTTCTAGCTCAACTCATTCATTGTGTCATCACAAACAGACCACTTGAAGGAGGATTTTTTTTTGTCTGTTCATTTATCTCCCCCATGCTTACTGGGTTAGGCATGCGTAGGAGTTTTGCCTGGAGTAACAGTAGAAGAGAAGAAGGGATGTGAGCGAAAGAAGGGATAAGGGTTTTGTTGTGCAAACAGTTTGACAGGGAGTGGGTGGGGGTGCAACAGCTTTTTCTCATTCTCTGCAGTTCTTCATGCCTTGCCATCTCCAATGTGGTCAGAGCGCAGCAATGCAGCCTGACTCAGCACAATAAGGAGACACAGATACCAAACGTGTTGCTCTGTTTTTCACACTCTTTTTTTTTTTATATATGCTTTGTGTTTCTAGCCTGGCAAGCAGAAGAGGAAGTTCTCATCTTTCTTCAAGAGCCTGGTGATTGAGCTCGATAAGGAGCTCTATGGACCTGACAACCACTTAGTTGAGGTATTACACAAAGCATTTAATGCAAGCAACAGTTGAGATTGCTGCTGATTCACAAACCACAGCCTTGAGGTAGAATTAGTCAAGCTCTTGCTCTTCCGTCATGAGCCTCTTTGACTGTCTGGGAGAGAGGGCGTTACCAAGAACACATGTTTAATCAAGCGATTTCAGTGTTTCTAGCAGAACTCGCTCAGATGGCTACAATTTTACAAATAATCAAAAACCAATATCAATGCATTTCCTGTGGCCACATGTGAGTGGACTTTTTTGAAATGAAATTAGTTTTTCTGAATGTGCTGTGTCGGATCACAGTTTGCAGATTGTGCATGTTTCAGATGTCCATGTAAGCATGGCTACTGTTACACATTTCTTTCACTTCAGCCCATCTTACACACTTAGCAGCAACTGAACTGTTTTAGATTAAACAGTGGGCATCTCAGAAAAGGTGCAGACAGGTTCAATTAAAAAGTAGATGGCGAAAACTCCTAGTTGCTGATCAAAGTTGGAGCCGACAAAAACCTGCGTCTATTGCAGACTCATTTGACCTGGAAGTGAATGTTGCTTTAACAAGTCAAATGTAAGCATTGGCATAGACTTATTTAAGTGGACACGTGTGGTTTTATTTCACAAATCCAAACTAAAATATTTAATAAATATTTTATCTCACAGTGGCATAGAATGCCCACCACTCAGGAAACTGACGGTTTCCAGGTTAAAAGACCGGGTGATGTGAACGTGAAATGCACCCTACTGCTCATGCTTGACCACCAGGTATGTGCATACGCCCACACAGTTATCCACCACTTATCCACCGTGTTTGTATCGGTGTTTTATTACTCGATCAAACTGGTTTTAACGTCTCTTTTTTCTTCCAGCCACCTCAGTACAAACTGGATCCACTGCTGGCTCGTCTGCTGGGCGTGCACACACAGACACGGGCCAGCATCATGCAGGCTCTCTGGCTCTATATCAAGAACAACAAGCTGCAGGACGGTCACGAGAAGGAATACATCAACTGCAACCGCTACTTCAGACAAGTAATAAAAGCATAAATCCCGGTCCTACATTGCATCAAAGTGTCAAAATGCCTTAAAGCCATAGTAAGTCTGAATGCATGAAGTAGAACCATATTGTCAGTGTGTACCCTCTCGGGGCAAGAACCACCCTGAGACACTGTGTCTCACTCAGCTTTCGCTCTGTTTTCCGCCAGCAGGGACACAAGGATAACAGATTTAGCCAGTTAACAAAAGACTCGAAATAAAAGCTATGTCTGCCAGCCTTCTGTTGCTTTGTGAACCACTCACTCTCCATACCAAACTCCATAGAGAAAATCAGCAATTTTATAGACAGCACGCAGAATTTGTTGATCCAGTCGTGCCTCTATCGCTAAGTGCAAATGTATTATTTTGTGCCTTCTCTGTTTGCATTCCTTCATTCTATTTTACTGAAGTGACTCTGACTCAAAATTATCAAACAAGGCAGCAGTAGACCAGCAGCTCCAATTGTCCCCACAGGCCAAAACTGCAAAAAAAAATTCTACGGACTTTGGTGCAGAAGAGTAAGCAGTTTAAAAACTTTAGTTTTCAATCGGAAAAGGTGGTCTAATAATGAGATAAGGAAGTGTTCTCAATATGATATTGTTGCCTCCATGTCTCAGGCTGGTTCTTTGCACAGGAGGCATGCACAGTGCAGAATCTCGTACAACCACACTAAAACACTTTGTGACAGTAAAAGACTTTGTTTTCATGTGTGTGTATCGACAAAGGGAAGACAATGTCAGACATAATCTGTTTTCTATCTAAATGCTTTTCAGATCTTTGGCTGTCCTCGTATGAGGTTCTCTGAGATTCCCATGAAGCTGGCGGGTCTGCTGCACCATCCTGACCCCATCATTATCAATCACATGATTAGGTATGGGAGTGTTTATCCACTATCTCTCGCCCCTTTTCAGCCGCAATCTAATTTATATGAGATGTTCATTATATAGTCAACTGTGACACACAGAGGAATCAAAATAGGGTTTCCCTCTGTTTAAAAATAAATAAATAAATAAACAGTATATTCATTAATAGACAGACAAGAAGCCCTTAGCTTTAGTTTGCAGTCAGTCTCACTCCTGTGTCGCCTCTGACCAGCGTGGACCCCACGGATCAGAAGAAGACGGCTTGTTATGACATCGACGTGGAAGTGGACGACCCACTGAAGGGCCAGATGAACAGTTTCTTGTCCTCTACAACCAACCAACAGGAAATTGCTGCCCTGGAAATGAAGGTAAAAGTCAGTCAATAATTTATTTTTATAATCATAAAAAGAGAAAATAAAGGCAGTATATATGAATGTACTGTGATTATGTGAACTGCAGATCCACGAGACGATCGAGTACATCAACCAGCTGAAGACTGAGAGAGACTTCATGCTGAGCTTCAGCAATAATCCTCAGGATTTCATCCAGGACTGGCTCAAGTCCCAGAGTAGAGATCTGAAGGTAAACATCCACAATGACTCACCAAACTTATACCTCTTTAATAACAAAAATGAACAGTTACATGCTGATTTTTGAACATTTATAAGCTCACTATAAAAATACAGTTGACTGGTTCTGCATTGCCAGTGGAGGAGTTTGTTTCTGTTTTTTTTCTTCCAGTTATATTCAGTGTTAGTTGTTACATTCCCTGTCACAAATGCACCATAAAACTGCCAAAATGCAACACACAATAAAATAAAACACAATAGAGAGCACTTTCAGTTTCACAGTTGCTGCAGACAAACTTAATTCACCTACAGTGCTTCTGTACCAGCATCAGGCTCTGACGAGATTAAATAACACAAACATTAGAAGATACTGATACAAGAACGTGCTTCAAAGCTATATAAAAGAATATCAGAATAAATGATAAAATAAAAGGATATTAACCACAGCTGTTCAGAGAAAAAAGAAAATTATTATCCTGCAACTGATTTAACTCACGACAATGAATATACTTAAATCATAAAACATTTATGCTCTACCAGCAGACATACTGTAATTATTATTTTCCATAAATGACAGTATACAGTATTATTTCAAACATGTAGTGGAGTTTCATTGCTTTATATTATTAGATGGAAGCCACAGTTACATGTAGCCAAAATTAGCATCAGTTTAAATAATATATGGTCAGTTGCACATTGTTTGCTTGGTTATTAGCGAATCAGTAAATCAAACATTAATAGCAGGGTATGATATTGTTTATTGTATTCCTGACATTATGGTTCCTCATTCACAATACTTTCCCTTTTCATTAGTTGATGACAGATGTGACTGGAAATCCGGAGGAGGAGAGGAGAACAGAGTTCTACCAGGCGCCCTGGGTACGAGAGGCAGTGGGCAGATACGTTTACTCCAAGGTAAGCAATCACACATTCAGACTTCATTTAAATAATGTTCTGTACATTTCTGACAGGGTGGATTATTCTTTGTTTTTAATTTGTACGTTCTCTTGTTTCTCTTGTTAATTTTGTATATCTCTTGTTTCAGGTGCAACAAAGAAGACAGGAGTTGGAGCAGGTGCTGGGGATTCGTCTCACCTAAACACATTCCAGAGGAGATCCTGCCAACTTGGGATAGCTCAGGTTTTTAAACTGTGGTTGTGTGAAGCACTGAAACATAGCCAGTGCTGTGCATCTTCCCTTTACCTTGAACCTAGAATTTCAGCCTTGTAACAAAAGGCTCACCTTTATAAGATCTATTGCGTATATGAGATAAATTCAGTTTATCCCATTAGACAACTAGAACCTGAACTTTGTGTTGCTTTGTGAACTTCTCCCTCTCCTGCACCCAAGGCCATTGAGAAAATGAGCAATTTTACATCATAACACACAGAGGAATGGTTGATCCACCGATTGACTTAAGTGACACAAATTCTGTCTGTCTAACCATAAGCTAAAAAAAATAAAATTCTCCATGGAGTTTGGTGCAGGAGAGCAGTCTTGTATAAAATACCTTTAAAGGGATACTTGAGTAAAGTACAAGTATTTTACCAGAAAAAGACTTGGTAGAAGTTGAAGTCATTTTTTGTAATGTTACTTACAGTTAAGTCTTAAAGTATCGAAAGTAATTTTCTGATATAAAACGTTGAAGTGTGTGAATATGTGTGAATAAAGCAGCTCATCAAGACTAGAAAAGCTCTAGAGACCATAACCATGACCTCTTCTTCTGATTTATTTCAAAGTAACGAGTAACAAAGATAGTTAGAGGAAATGTAGTGGAGTAAACGTTGCTAGAAATATAAATAACAAAGTAAAGTACAGATATGTACAAATGTACTTAAGTGATATTTGTACTTTGTTATATTACAACACTGCAAGAGAGTGAGCAGTTTACAGAGCAACACACATTTCAGTGTCCTGTTGAAAAAGGCTGTGT
>NC_058041.1:16338268-16395768 GCF_019176455.1 Solea senegalensis
CAATGCTAATTCAGGCTGATGTCAGAGTGAGGCTACAATCATTGATACACAGTGGAGGGCAGATGCAGTTCTTACTGTGATGCTCCACCCTGAGCACCTACAGCGTTTACTGGCTTGATAAAAAGACCTCGTATCACAAAGGAATTACTTGACTGTTTAATATTGGATTTTCTATAAAACAGCTATAAAAACCTGCAGTAAAATACAGACATGTATTTTATAGACAGAGAAGACAATAGGGGACATTTCCACTGGCATTAAAACATGTCTGGGAACTGCCTAAAATTGGTAACATCAGTCCTGTCTGTTTAGCATAAATGGGTCAATTTATTTGTATAATGAGACATAGATGCAGTGCCAAAGCATTTTGTTACTCTGTGTTTCCCAAACTTTTATTTGGGCCTACTTTAAAAAGCTAAATTATGACTCCACCACAATATATAAATTGTGATATTATGCAACTGTTTAGCAGAATATTTAGATTTTACTGCAAATTTTAGAATCCATTATTTTGAATAGGCAAGGCTGACATTTCTTTGATAAAGTTTTTGATAAATTAACTTAATTTTAAAACATAATGCATATACAAATGTTAATGAAAAATGTATGTATTTAGTTTATATATATATATGTATATATATATATATATATATATATATATATATATATACATATATACATATATATATATATATATATATATATATATATTATATTCACATCCGACTTTTTCACATCTCCCAGTGTTTGTACTGAAGAAATAAGCCAGAGAGAAAAAAACTGTCAAATGTCCAAGAATCACATCTGTCACAAATGAAAGACTGAATTTTGAAAAATGTTACCTGTCGGAGAAAATAATTATGCCAGAGAAACGGTGGCCCCTGGGAAAATGAGCTGTCTGAAGCCACCAAGCTGGAGGAAACTTTTGGTGCCAAACAGATGGTTGTCAGAGGGTTTTCACAAGAGGCTGAATAAGTTCAAATCTATTCACTTTAAATCTAATTTTTACCAGTGTTACTTTGTATGGTGCATAATGCAATAACACTTCATATACAGTAATACACTTCACTTCTTACACATGGTGGCCAATTCATTAGTGGGTCATTTTCAATTTTCCTCTCACTAATGTTTGATTTAAGGCCGAGACACACGGGCAAAAAGGTAACCAGGATCAAAATTCAGATGATTAAAGTTGGAGGAAATCACTTAACAGAAAGAAGCAGTGATGTATGTGTTGTATCTCAATGTGTGTTTGTGCAATGCAAAGACATATCAATAAATGCTCACAGGCCACTTTATTAGGTACAGAGGAGAGGTCAGGAGTCTTACGGTTACTGTTCTATGATTTCAAAGCCTGGCCATTTAGCTTGGACCTCTGCCATCAAAAAGGCATTTCTGCCCTAGAAAACTGCTGGTCATGAGACATGTTCTCTTTTTTTGGACAAAAAAGGTTGTGTGTGATAATCCCAGTGGATTAGTAGTGTATTAAATACTCAGACATCGTATAGCAACAACCATGCCACATTGAAAGTCACTTAAATCACCTTTCCCTCCAATTCCAATGCTAATTTTACCTGATCAAATGGCTGTGAATGTATATTTAACTGTTGTGCTAATGTCCAATGCCAGTTCAAGACATTTACTGTTTTGGAATTATTGACAAATTTACATTCTCATATAATTTTAGACTTTGGGATTTTTGGGGATTTAATCTTGCACATGAACACAAATTAGCTTCATACACAGAGTTTTCCTTTTCCATAAAACGGCTTGGAAATTAAGATATGCAAGATTTCAATGTATTCCAATTCCTTTTAAACCTTTTAACAGAACTTACAAACAAATTATTTATTTGTCTTTCTCATTTAATAAACTGTATATAAATACACATACAATGTGAGGTTGCCACTGGATCTTATGCACATGTCCATTCTAGGTAGGGAGAAAAAAAAAAGCATTAAACATTCATATTGTTTTCTCCATGTTTTTCTAGCAACATACCGCTCAGCAAGTCCCGATCAGCACAAATGTATGTTTTCTCTCCCCGCTGGAGCTTATGTTTTTTCATATCCATTACTGCAGGCATTAGCGGGGTGTTTGCACTCTGTGCTGAAGCTTGGTTGGTGTAATAAACTGTTAATTTTTCACTCCGTCTGACAGAATATCATTAAGTTCAGCTATAAAGGAGAGATGGCAAATAAATGCGCGGCATTCTTATCATAATCTGCTGCACAAGTTTGGTAATAATAATAATTATACCACTGGGAGGCAAGCAAAGTCTCCGTGTTGATACTGCGATGTGCGGGAGAGATGATGTGGGATTTGCTCGACACTGCCTTTGTGAGGTGGTGACTGTGCATCTGCGATACAGGAGCAATATCTGTGTAACACTGATCACTGAGAATTAGTGTGAGAGCATCTTTTGGCTGTGTTTCCATGTCTATTTCTTATTTGATTTGAAGCATTTCATGATCTTCCAAAGCTAAATTCAACCCAAAACCCTATAAAATAATGATTTTCTGGGTGACTCATTTCACACATTTACCCTGCAAACAGACAGAGGCTGCTCCTACCAGCCTGCAAGGTAGAGAGCAAATTCAAAAGCTAGTTTGGAGATTGTATCTCTCCATCTCCAACCATGGAGATTACAGCCATGACAGCTGTTGTGGCGGATGGCTTAGAGCTTACAGAAGTACCTGCAAAGAGATGGCCATGATAAAATAAATTACCTGTGTGACGGCTGACGGCTTAAGAACACTGCTTCATTTCTTTCCCTCCCACCACCACCACGAACAGATCGATTATCTGCTTTGCTTTTGGGCTAAATTGGTAGCGATGAGGAGGTTTTTAACTAACACCTTTCTTATTTTAGAACCATTAGGACGGTAACGTGTCATTTATACCAATCATTCAGGTTGCACTCCAATTTCATTCTACTGTCCTCCAGACCAAATACTAAGAGCCAAATTATTGGCTGAGCATCATGATTTCAGGTGTGACCTTGTGTTTGTGGACGTGCAGTGCACGCTGCTTCATTGCTCTCTCTGCACACTCAGCCTATGAAGCTCAGGTTTAAAGGAAAGGCCTTATCAGTGTCCTCCAGGTCCTACACCCCCACTACAGTCGGTATCCTTGGGGGTGAAGGCAGGGGGAAAAGTGAAGAAAAAAAAAAGGAATAAGGAGACAAAAAGATGCAGGTAAGGAGAAGTAAAGGCGAACGAGAAGCACAGACAAAACAAGCAGCAGTGAGCAAGTCTGATATCCTTACATGGCTAAAAATCTGCATAAGTTTGTTAAAGCTCAGTAATCATTTGAATTGCTTGGTCACTAAATGTCAGTTGCTGTTTTCTTCCAGATTTCAAGCACTACCCTCTACTTTGAGTCATCATGTGTTGGCTATGATTATGATGTGATCAAGCATTTTCTGTCATTATTGTTAACAAACATGCTCATTATATATATATAAATATATGTACATATATATGTATATAAAAATATATGTACATGTACATATATACATATACATACATATATATATATATATATATATATATATATATATATATGTATACACATAAAAGATTTGCATTGCTGTAAGTTGAATTATTCTCTTATTATACCAAAATTGCAATGGTCATATTGGTCATTTGTCTCCACCGTGTGAAATGGACTGTATTTATATAGTGATCGATGCGGCCCTGACAAAGACATTGGACCCCAGTTTATAGGTGTGATAGATGTGTGACTGAAAGAAATGTTGCACATAGATGTGCTGTGTGAATGTGTGTGTGAATGTGTGTGTGAACAGGGGAATGGCAAAACACTTAATCTAAAGCAGGTTTGAATAAGTGCCATTTACTAAGTGACATATGCCAGTGCTACATGTCAGATATCGAACCTTCTTCATCATTGTTCCAACAATAAAGGAGTGCTTGGAATTATGGAAAATGATAGTTCCAGTAAAAACATTTCTGTTTGGTAATCCCAACAGCTAAATAAATGTGTATTTCCACAAAAATACAGTCAGGACTGTCAAGTACATTACATTCAGTAAGGAGTAGTTCTGCTGTTGCATGTGTTCCATCGAGCTACCATCTATTTGGGAATGTTGGAAAATTAGACCAGCTTTATCCAAAAGCAATAACAATAACAACAGTAAAAGCTGGTTGTATTCTTCAATTTGAATACATATTTTGTAACTTTTAAAAGATACTGATAAGAAGTTGTTTCCACAAAAGCATTTCATGCTAAGCTTCCTGGTTTTCTTGCTATAACTGTATATTTTCTGATTGTTGATCATACAACGCAAGACATAACATTTGCTATTAAATTGATAAAAAAAATAAATAAATAACATGTTGCATTAGCTGTGAAGCTAATCATCGTAAGCCAAATAAGCACATTTTGTATGCAACCATGAGAACACAGTCATAAGCTGCAGAGCAGAAAAGGAAGCAAAGTGAGACCTACATGCCAACCACAATGTGACAGTTATACCATTGGCGAGATTGGAACAGTAAAAAAGGCCCTCCAGCCTTTAGGCTGAATCAGAGGTAATATAGGTCACTGTTGGTGCATTCTAATTTAGACATCTCTCCGGGGCAAGATTACTCCTGGAAAGGCAAAAAACACATTCCTGCACGTTAGACCGACAAATACAAGTGGCTCCATCAGTAGGAGGGGATCGAGAGCACTGTGGATTGGAGGAGAGAATGCTAGTACAGAGGTCAGCTGGATGAATTAAATTGAGTATATATTATTTCTGAGGGGTTCTCTTTTTTGATTTATTCGTTTAAGTGGCGGACAAAGAAAGGAATCGGGGCGAGATGACGGTTTAAATGTACTGTGCATCACAGAAAGACGACGTTCACATTCAAACCACAATATGTCAGAGAAAAATAAGTTTCCAAATGAAAGTATTCTCAGATACGCTGGGCATTTTACCAGAGCCATAGCAATGGGGTGGACAAACTAGGCCAAGGCCTAGGGCCCCCAACAGTCCCCCATCAATGACACCAGGTTGTAGGTAAACTACAGAGATTAATGCAATGTCAAGATACCACCTAAAGGGGGGTGGGGTGGGGGACTGTGATGGTTCAAAGAGGGCCCCCAATGTCTTTGCCTAGAGCCCCAAGCGGCCATAGAAACAGCTCTGCATTTTGCATGTATTCTTTGAAATGCCACCTTGGAATTTCACACGTACTACGTGCTCGGCACTAATCATTAAAGCTCCAGTTTGTAACTTATGTTGACCCCTCCTCCAGAGGAATTCTGAGTAATTACAAAAACACTGTTGGTGCTTTTACAAGACATGCTGTATATCTAGGTCTCATACCACCACCACCACCACCACCACTACTACCCCTACCCAGTATTTAGAAGTGCTTATCCCGGAAAACAGCCAAACCTCCTCCATTGTTCACACGTTGAGTGCATCTGCTGCAGAACTGCTGCTATGTTTTACATAATGTATATACACTTTTGACTAAGCTTCTCAACTAAATGAAAGGACTCTTCAGTATGAAGCTGGGTATACGCTGGTCGTGCATGTTTTTTTACAATAGGAAGAAACTAAAAGGCTAGAGTGCTTTTACTTAGAAAAAGGCACAGAAGAGATAGACAGACATACTGTCCTGTAAAAACTGTTCTTCTTGTTGCTTGTGCTTGAGACATGTTTGACAGAAACCGGAACTAATCAAAGATCTTTTTGAGTTGCTGAACAATATGGGCATCCATAAATGAGTAATTTAATTTAATTTAATTTAATTTAATTTAATTTAATTTAAACACAACTTTACAAAAAAACAAAAACATGTGACGCATCTAATGCATCGTGAGCTGTTAGCTAGTGATTGATCCGGCCGAAACAAGGATGCAGGTTTCTGGTTAACACCGACCTGATGGAAGGTCGATAATGCCTTCATTTATCAACTTCAGATGTCAATATAAACATGAAATGAAAGAGTATGACTAATGGAAGCTTTGTTTTTTGTCAAACATCACTGCATTTACCCTAAAACAACTGAACTGGTCTGAATATTAAGATAATGATAAAGCTTTTATAAAGTAGTGTGTGCAGCTACTTTGCTGCGATGCACGACTCCTCCTCTTTCCGGTGCAATAAACCAATCAAGAAATGTCACAGTCACATGGCGACACACTGTAAAAACACAATAAAAATGTAAGCAGCGGCTGCCAGTCATCACTTATGTGATGTGATAATAAGGTTTTGCTCAGTGTAGCCGTAATGCTACTGTTTTGTTGTTCTGTCCACGAATTGCCAAATGACTGTATCAGGACTTGAACTTTAATGTGACGTGAGACACCAGATGAACCCACTGTCGTAGTCGTGGTGTGTGCCTCCATCTATCTTAACATCTAGAACATAATAATCACTTGTTTTGTGCAGTAGAAGGGCGTCACCGGGCGACATGAGATCTTCACGCCGCTATGCTGAGAAACACGGAGTCATTTGACAGCGGTTTCAATCTAACAGATAATATACCAGAACTATGTAATAATGAAGAATGTCCTACTGCTAAAATGTAGGACAAAAAATTATATAAATGTTACAGTCAATTTTATTTTTTTTGTCTTACTGGTTTAGGGTTTGGGTTCCCCAGCACTGGAACTGGCAACCCTTCAGTCTCAAACCAAGTTCTCTCTCCGCTTGACTATGGGCTGCTCAATGATTGCTTATTATATACTTTATATTAATATCTTAAAAGAGTGAGTTAATATTGGTGTATAATGCAACTTGGTAAATAATAATTTCCTCACCTTAGAATCCGCACTGATCCTGCATTTTATACTTCCTGTTATGATCGTTGCCATTCAATATCATTGTAAGAAAAGTGTCTTAAGATGTTTTGAATTTGATTTGGAAAACTTTGACCACTGTTATATTTAATAGGCATCCACTTTTTAATTGATCTTCCCAAGTGTGGTTACCATATTTGCATTTTTTTTAACTTCTAAGTTGCAGTTATTATAAAGTTTGCAGTATATAAACTGTCATGTTTTGTTTCATATGACGTGTCAATAACATCTTTCAATGACTTCCCATTTTGCTGTTACACAAAAATGAGAAGTCACATTTTTCTTGCTGACGTCGACAACATAGCAACAGGTAAAAGTTAATCTTAGATGAAGTTTATGTAAAAGGAGACGGCCATAAAAAGCTGCGTTACGCTCATGTCACACTGTTAGTCTGCTGCGCTGCTCCAGGAAATATATCTTCAGTCCCTTCGTCCTCCTGTCTCCTGATGTAAAGAGTCGGGATGCAGATTTAAAACAAGTGCACTGTAGCACCTGAACATAAGACAACTGAAGAGGAAGCCTGACAATTAAAATATGGCCTTTGAAGGTCTTTACCTTCTGTCTCTTCTGTTCCTGACACATGGAAGCACATTCGTTCAAGGTAAGTGTTTACCCCTAATCCCAATTGCAATACATTTAATCTATAAACAGCCTGTTAAAAGAAGAAGAATTACAATTTTTTTAATTAGAATAATTAATAATTTTTATAACTGATGTACTCCAGCAGGACATTGGGCAAGTCTATAAAACAGCAAATTGAATAGGCTGTTTTCTCATGGTTTTCGTTGTTTTGGACAAATGTAAATTGTCCAAAAACAATCTTAAAACTGAGACTGAGATCAAATTCAAGTGTCACAGTTGCTGAAGTACAAAATAAGAAAGAGAAAAATATATATACATACCAATATAGAATATCCTAGAGATGAGCTGTGTGTAACTATACTGGACAAAATCCCTGAATTGTGTATCTTAAATAAAACCAAATTTAAATGTCAATCAAAATTTGCAACAGGGTTTTAACTGAGTCATTTCATAAGCTCTTTATTTCTTTAGTGGAGCAAAATAGGTGTTACATTATGGTTTTGAAATGACCTGCACACAGGTTTTTGATGTCTCATCAAAAGAGGTATTGCTTCAAATTGTGCAGAGATAATTGATCTTTCTTCATACCTTGATTGTAAAAAGTGATTATTTGTGTTACTTGATTATTATATCAGACCAACAACCAATATAGAAAGTCACATTAATTACATTTTCGTCCTCATTTTACTGTTTGTAAACGGTTTGAACTTCAGCAGCTCACCTTCACCTTTTCTCCATGACTAAATCCAATGAGTTGCTGCCATGTGATTGGCAGATTAAACATTTGTGCTGATATGCAGTTGAACATGTGTACCTAATATAGTGGCTGGTACATTTATAATAAAATATATGGTGTGAAATGCACATAGATAGATAGATAGATAGATTTTAAAGGAAATCCTGAAATAATGCCAGTGCAAATACTAAATACTTTTTTTTGTAGCTGTAAAAAAAGAAGAAGACATCTGTACAATATTTTTTATGGGGTCCAAACTCATTGATGAGAATCCCTTAAATTTTACTGACGCGTTAAAAACAATACAAAGTGCACATCGATGTGCTGAATCCGACATAAATCCTGTGTGGTCAAGTGATGCACCGTCCATTCACAGTGAAGAATTAACTCTCCTTTAAAGGCCAGAATCACATGTTTGGAGGTTTTAATGCTACAGCCGTCATAAACGTAGTAACTTATTAGTCAAGATAAGAGTAAAATACACTTTAATTTCACTAGTGGAGTGTTTTAAGAAACCTTCTGTTGTGCTTTATGTTTTCTTGGACTTTTAGTACTTTCTGTTTTCTGTTTTATTTTGTAGTTTTCCTTCCCTCCGACTTTGTAGTGTTGTTTAAATCAGGCTTTCGTCTTCTTAAAACAACAGATGATGAGTTGATTGTGTGGGAAAGGCTTGTGTGAACAATGAAAAAGAGTAAGCCCTAAGCCAATTTGTAGGTCTCTGCTTGAAAATAATGGGACACATAATGAAATATCTCTGCAACCACAAGGTCTATTTGAATACTTTGGGTGTCATAGTGTGAGGACAATAAGTTCAGATTGTTATAAAAAGGGATACCCATATATTTTTGTTATTTAATATTTCATGTTATTAATATTTTCTGTTTCATCTAAAAGAATCACTGTGCTCTAGTTTCTGCAATTAGGCAATACAGGGGTGTAGTGGCGCCTTTACGCCACAAGAGGGAGTATCCCGGCAAATGAGCAACTCTGTCAAGGGAAAACACAGCCGACGCACACAGGGTATAACCTGCATCCGGCTGGACAGAAATATAACGATGTGTATTGCCATGTGTATTTTCAGGTACGCAGAAGGGAAACGGGTAAAATATACATATAAAAGAGTAACACCATAGAGTTATAAAGGTGGAAGTTGGCCGAGTATTCCTGTCATCTTAAATTATGTTTTGTTGTAAGTTATCCATGTAACATTGAAGCTGACGCTAATGCTAAAGCTAATGCTAACTGTATGATGAGTATGGCTGTATGGTGTATGATGAGCCACGTTAGCTGCTAAGCCAAGTTACTGGGATAGGTATAGAGGGTGTTTATATGTTTATACTGAACCATAGATATGGTGCCAATGTAACAGCCAGTGATATGTACCTGTATATATGTTCAAATCAACATGGAAAACATACAGACTGTCCAGTAAAGAACGTAAATGAAGCCACACTGCGTCTTTATTGAAGTGTGCAACAATAGTAAATGGATCACTTGTGGGATTTACTAAGATGTGTAAATATCAGTACATGTGTTACTGGTGAAAAGTAAATGAAGATGGCCCCCAAAAAAATCAACAGACTGCAGTAGCAGCTCTTCAATCAAGTCAAAGTATAACATGTGAACATCATATCTTTGCAAAGTTTGACTTTGATCAAGTGAAGCAGAACAAAATTAGAGATGGTTTAGTACAGAAAGTACAGCAACATCTGTCTTTGTATTTTCTATACTTATTTCACTTTTATATCACCATTAGTGGTCAATAAAATACTTCTTTATAAGTTCCATTCCAAAAACCAACACCAGATGGCTCAATTGAGCTGTGTCTCTCTTTGCTGGCCTGTATTGGCTTCCTTACAGCCAATAGAAGGCCGCTATCTTTGCGAAAATTTGATTGACAGCTGTGTTAGCCAATAAGAAGCAGCAGAACACCCGGATGGGGGGCGACTTACGTCAGCTAGAGACGCCCGGAATGTTTTAAGTGTAACACAGGAAGTCCGGCTGAGTTTTCGCTGAAAAATCAACTTTTGACAGATAAACATCAGAGGTAAGAGCAATTTTAAACAGTTGTCGTTCGGCAAACCGATTTCAGTTGTATTTATTCTTTTCGTTTTATCTCCGTGATGCTTTGACGCTCCAACACTTTTTCCAGAACCCACTCCATTCGTATGTCGATCCAGAAATGCAGCGAGTGGGTTCATGCAGCGGTTCCGTATGAAGTTTGACATATAATAGTTCATGTAGTTATTATTTGAGCTGTGTTTGTGACATTTACAATTAATTTGATGTCCAGCATCAATATATTCTCTCAGGGTTCAGTTTTCTCGCGATTTTTCTCAGTTTTCTCAGAGTCTCCCAATTGGGGGACGGACTTGGGGCTTAACTCTGCCCCTGTTTTCCCATAACTACACATTTTAAAGTCTGTCTGACATGGTCAATATTGTACAAAAGATCATACGTCTCTGCATGCTTCTCTAATCACCGCACATGGGAATTCCCACCTTATTGGGGTCCTTGAACACACCGTTGACGTGCTTCTGCTGGAAGTCTGGAAGTCTTCTGCTGGTGGTCTGCTGGATCTCTGTGGCGTGAGTCCATGAAGCCGTGAGTTGCAATGTTTTGCTTGTGTGTTGCGCTTCGTTGGTGTTTGGGTTTGTCCATGGGTCTGTTTGATGACCTGGCAGTTGTTTTTTTCCATCAGTTACGTGGTGTGATGGGTAATTAGTCACTAATGAGCGACGTGGAGCTAGCTGCTAACTAGCAATAACTTGAGAAGTTTATGTTGCTGTATTGCTAATCTGCATTGCTAATCCCTGTCGTTTATATGTAGCTGTATTTCTGTTGTTATCGGGATAGCTCAGTGTATTTCTATGTCTATGTGCTTTATTTTCTAATCAGTCAGTATTGTGTTGTGCTTGTAGTGCAGCAACCACACACCCTCACACAAATTTCGATAAACAGCTTGAACTGTATTAAAGGACTCTGCCTCTTATTAATGCACTCATCAGAACAGTACAACAGTGTCCTGGCCCGACACCCTTAAGTGATTGCTGCCACCTAAGATCCTTATAGTCTGTCTCTCCCAGTCTTCACATGCTAGGCTGATGTTCTCATGTTCTTTTTACCTTTTGTACATACATTTCCAATGCATGACAACAAATTTGACAATAGCAACATGTTTGTCGGCTCTCCCATACTCCAGAAAACAGGAAACACCTGGGTTCTCTCAGCTCAGATCTAAGGATCCCCGTCGTTAACCCTCTTTTAGGCTTTATTTGGATTTGAATTAATTTCATGTATGTGAATGTGATGGCTTTCAACTCAACTCCCTTGGTTCATGTCAGAATGATGGATTGCCTTTTCATCGTACTACATATCTTCCCAGCCTTATAACAGAATATTCAAATATAAGTTAGCTGTGTGATTCTTTCTGGGGCAGACACTATAGTAGACTTGTGTTTTCCCTCCATTGTGATTGTCAGCCCCATCCTGTACCTCTTGTATGTATTCTTTGTCTCTTTTGTTGGTTTATTTGATGATCAGGCCAGTTTTGTTTTTCATTTTGTGTTTTTTTTACTTGTGTTTTGAGCTCTCACTTGTTCAAACCCTAACAACGATCTGCATTTTGTCTGCGCTAAACTAAACCTGTAAAATATACATGTGGATGGAAAAACGAAGTTTTTTTTAGGCTAAAAATTCAAAACAGCAGATCTGTCTGACTTTGAAATGATTGCTTAATCTACTTTGTTGCCCCTCTGTTTGTGTTTTGTGCAGGGAGCTGTGGAAGTGCTGAGTTCCAGTGCACCAGTGGACAGTGTATAGACATAGCCTGGAGGTGCGATGGAACTAAAGACTGCACGGACGACTCGGATGAACTAAACTGTCGTGAGTGTCATCGGTAGAACACATGCTAACACACCAAAGCCAACCTGTGATTTTGATTTTACTCGTCAATATATCAACTCCCCCCCCCAAAAAAACCCCTATAAACACTTCCATTGTTCTTTTTCTGCAGCAACTCCAACATGCACCTCACAAGAATTCAAGTGTGTGACAAGCGGCGAATGCATTTCATTGGGGTTTGTCTGCGACGGTGAGAAAGATTGCGTTGATGGCTCAGATGAAGAAAGAGCCTGTGGTAAGTCAGCGTGATGTGACGACCTTCCTACGTCTCCCAAAAACGACCAAAATAATAATACATAGCAAAATGAATGGAGTCATGGTGTGTTCTAGTTTGAGTCGAAAGTTGGAATATCCAAGTTGAGAGGTCAGTTTCTGAAAGCAGGAACATACTGACCCAAGAAGGTTTGAAATTGCAAAACCCGCTGACGTTTCCCCTGATGCAGGTGGACGGACGTGCAGCTCAGACCAGTTCACGTGCCACGAGGGTCAGTGCATCCCCAGCAAATACAGATGTGACAGAGTGAAGGACTGTGTGGACAACTCCGATGAGAACAACTGCAGTAAGAATGTTTATCTCTTCTCTCTATGGTAGTTGTTATTTAACCAAGAAAGCCTCAATGAGATTAAACATCTCTTTTACAGTGGACTGTGTTTATACAATGCCATGTCTACAAAATGACAGGCATATAAATATATTCATATAAAAGAGCCAAATGATAAACTGTCAAAATATACATCCTAAAAATATCAGCGAGCGGTTAGGTAGGACATCTATCGTCAGATTCCAGTGAGCCCAGTTTTGCTAAGATTTTGGGGTGAAATTTTCTTTTAAAATACATTTGTTACTTCCTTTTTTTCACCAGAATTATCCTAAAGATCTTTTTATGTGTAAATTAAAAGTGCAGAAAGTCATGTGCTATGCGTTGTTGTGCCAATGGCACATAATAAGTTGATTACAGTGAACAATTGGTACAGAAAATGAAAGATGTGAACTGTATGGAAAACACATTTTTCTTTATGACTTTTATGTATGTATGTACTGTGTCTGTATATATGTGTGTATGTATATATATCGTGTTGTATATGTGTGTATGTATATATGTATATGTATATGTGTATATATATATATATATATATATATCGTGTTGTATAGGCACATTTTATGTGGACATCTGCATGGATGTATAGACATTGTATTATTTTTGTAGATTGGATTGTGTGTTGCATTGTAGATTTATAGAGATATGTGTATTTACTACTGATTATTCTTGACATTTTATTTTCACGTGGGTGGTTGTTTTCGTATGAGACTTCTGGTCAAGTTTTAAAGAAAACATACCGTATCTTTTGGAAATGGCTATATGAAGGAAAAGTCAGGAAACCGTAAGAAAAGATGGATTTTTCATCTTAGGTTGGGTTAAGAAACTTGGATTAAGATGGATTTTTATCTTTAAAAAAAGATGTTTCCCCTTTTAAAATGCTGAGGAAAAACTGCTGTAGAGCACCAACATGATCATGATCACATTTAGAATATTGTGGGATTTTATGGTGAGCGATAACCTTTCATTGAAGTCTTTTTTCCATGCGTTTATGCACAGACTATCCTCAGTGCACTCAGAAGACATGCGCTAACGGCGCCTGTTATAACAACTCCCAGCACTGCAACGGGCTACAGGACTGCAGAGACGGCTCTGATGAATTCAACTGCAGTGAGTAGATCGCTCCTATTATTTGGTGTGACTTCTGAGTTCAGTTTGGGACAGTACCGTTTGTATTTTTTTGTGTTTCCTTTAGGAATAGTACCAAAATAACCAGCCCCATACTAGAGTACTAGAGTAAAGTGTTACTTACCATACAGTCCCACATTAATGTATGTATGTACAGTACAAGTTTTACTTCACTATAATTAAGCATTTATTAACCATTATAAAGCCTTTATTAATGCTCCTTGGGACCCTTTCTGTAAAGTGTAAAAGATGAATCCCTTCAATTTGACTTTATAAATGTATGGGTAGTAGAGCTGCAAACAACAATTATTTTCATAATCGATTCATCTGTCGATTATTTTCTCTTTTTTCAAATCTTTTGTTCCATGAAATATCAGAAAACCACAAACCAAAATGATCAACTTTTACTGATTTCTTAGTTGTCCAGAGCAAATAAATGAAAAAAATACACGCGTTTAAGAAGCTTAAACAATCGGAAAGCTTGTTTTAACCATGAGAAAGCTTCGAACCGATTATCAAAATAGTTGTCGATGTCCAGAAATCCCTTTCATTTTAAGAATAGGCTATTTATTATTCATTTAGCTTCCTCATGCTCCCTCAACTGATCTTCTCATGGGTTATTAATGTCGTCACTCTGTTTCATTGACAGCGACCCAGCATTGTCCCATCCACCAATATCAGTGTGCAAACGGCTACTGTATCCCAACATCCTTTGTGTGTGACCACTGGGACGACTGTGGCGACAACAGCGATGAACAAGGCTGTGGTAAGGAGGACAGGACGTTTAACAAAAGCACGTTTATTTCTCTAAGAATTAGGGACACACTAGTGGTGCAAATACCACTTCACCATTCAGTACGTTTAAATGCACTGTTTAATCGAGCTAAGGCCTTAGTCAGACTAAGACAGGCAATCGGACATTTGCAGAGTTTGCATATACGTGTCCAGAAGTGGGTCTTCTCCACAGCTTTCTGCAGTTTACACATCGTTTCCTTTTATGTTTACTTCCGGGTCAAAGAAAATGTGATTCATGCGCAGAACGCCAAAGTCTGACTCCAGTCCAACTAAGCATATACACGCAGAAGTAATTGGACTAATCACATTATCCAGGCATGTTAGTCCAACTAAGACCAGCTCAATTTCTGAAAAGTTAATTTGTGAAGGAGGTGGCCGTTCCATTCTTATCACTGGGGCCAATCAATTTCAGTTTAAACTTGCTCAGTGTCTGATGAGAAATACTTGAGTGCTGTAAAACACTGTTTACTCAAATCATTTAATGTTTTGATTGTGGTGTGGTGACGACAGGTAATAACTTAAACCTGGATAACTGGCAAATCTGTCTGTTAATCCCTTAGTGTACCAGAGCTGCAGCGGTAGTGAGTTCACGTGCACCAGTGGCCGCTGTATTCCTCAGCGTTGGGTGTGCGACAAGTTCAACGACTGTGGAGACTTCAGTGATGAGAAAGGATGCGGTGAGAGAATGTGTTCCCCTTTTTTTCGAGGAAAATCACATTTTAAACAATGTCTTGTAACCCATAATCCCGTGTGTTTCCGCGGTTTTTAGATAGTAACTCTCGAGACTGTTATCCTGGAGAGTGGGGGTGTCCAAGCTCAACAGCGTGTATACCAGTGACCAAAGTGTGTGACGGCAGCCCCGACTGTCCTGGAGGAACAGATGAGACCAACTCCACCGCACAGCAAACCTGCAGTAAGTGACACAAACCTACACATTATGACATTTAGACTAAACAACAGAGAATTTGCAATAATGTAAATAATGACGACTCATGCAGTGATGTCAGAAATAGGCTGAATATTTTCCCTATTTGGGTTATTTTGTTAGTTTGGTGTAACCCCTTGCCAGGTCAAAAATCAACCAATCCAGCCAAAGGTTATTATAATCCAGCAAGGTTGGGTTATTGGTTTGACCCACCAAGTACAATTAGTTCATATACTGTATTGTATGTGTATGTGTATATGTATATGTATATGTATGTATATATATGTATATGTATATATATATATATATATATATATATATATATATATATATATATATATATATATATATATATATATATATATATATATGAAGTAACTAAATAAAACGATAGACGATGCATTTATTCTCATCGTGATGGTGACTTTACTAGCGAGCTACAAAGAGTACACTATGATAAATAATTATATTACATCATCATTAAATATTAATGTAAAAATAAAAAGAACGACACTACAATGAAAGCCAATGAATGGTTTAAGAGCAAAATGAAGAACTTTAGTCTGAAAACTAAATAAAATTAAAAGTAAGATGAGGAAATGCTATATACTTAGGCTGGCACTGGATTAAACGATGATACAACCCCATAATAGCCATGCATTTGTTTTATTTCTGTAAACATAATATATGTGATATATTTCACAATTAATTGAAAAAAAAAAAGAAGAGAAAATTTGATTTAAGTTCCTTATAGCAGGAACTCAATGTATGTTGTTGAATCATCGCACGTTGCAATATTCTTGATCCTTTTCTATGAATTCAATGAATCAGGATGTGACCCGACTCTGTTTGTGTCCATAATTGGAACGCAAAAATTCCATCCTGAGCAGCCTTTTTCACCCTTTAACACCTCAGCCTCAAAATGTCTGTCTGGACTTTGTGCTTATTTTAACCATAAAAGGGCCAGAAAATGTTCAATTTGAAATTGAGCAATATAAAACATATTTAAGCTGAGAGGTTGCTGATTCAACAACAGTGAATCAGCAACTTCTAGCTTTCAGAAACCATTATTTTTTTCATTTTCCACAAAGGTACAGTGTGTGAAATGTTGCCACATGTATATTATTGGTGACGTGCCAATTTATGTAGCCTCCAGTTGGCATCAAAACTCAAAAGATGTTCATTTTGTCCATTGTGGGCTACTGTAAAAACATGGTGGTCCAAACTATATATAAATATAAAAGTATTTTTCAATGGGGTAATAAAAAAAATAAACAACCACAATTCATACAATCAGGTGATTGTTCACTTGTTTGAGTTTCAATTCCTGCCAAATTAAAAATGAATTCACCTACATTTCAGTACGACACACTTGTGTTTCTATTCCTGATAGTAATAAAAAACAACAACAGGTCATTGAAAGGCTTTAAATGTATGTAGGAGCAAGAGATCGACACACTTTAATGCATGAAACTCGTGTTTCTCCGAAGTCAGCAGTTAAAAGTGCCGCATGATCACCCGCTTTTACCTTCCTTATCTCTGCCCTCACACCTGCTTTATGGTCATGATTGTTCAGGTAATTGTCCGCTAACGATGGCTGTAAATGCTGGTCACGATTTCCCATAATGACGCTCTCTGGGGCTCAAATGCTGCTCAGGTAGAAACCTCAAGTGTCCTGACCTTGGTTTTTTTTTTACGACCGCATCGCTCTGTTTAATTATTCACACGCACAGGCCTGGATCGCTGCTCCACCTTGAGCTGTGAGTTCCACTGTCACCCATCGCCTCAAGGAGGTTCCTGCTACTGCCCTGATGGCTTCACTGTAGCCAATGACAGTCGCTCCTGTGTAGGTAAGTGATCTATAACGTAGGTATACACTGATTTTGAAGGAACTTGAGGAATATCCATGTTATTTTTTGTTATTGTTGATGTTCTCATTTATAGGCATATTTATTTATAGATCAGGGATTTTCCGAGTCTGTTTTTCCTGTTGTTCATGTTGCCATGTGACCTGAACTGCCTGTAAAGGTCATGTGCCACTGTGTTCACATGACCACAAGGTATGTGTATGTGTTGTTTTCGTCAACGATGACCATGACAAATTTATTTCGTTGACGCCTCTTTTTTGTCCACAACGATTACGAGGCGTTGACGAAATGAACACGGACGTTTGTTGACGAACACATGACGAGACGTGTGTGAGTTTTCGTTAAAAGAAAAATGTCGTAAATGTTAGTGGCTGGTTTGTCAAACGTTCAAAATGCATGACATTTCTGCTTATTGTGCGCGTAATCTGTCAATTAGAGCTGCAACTAACGATTATTTTCTCGATTAATCGTTTGATGTTCAGAAAACCTTAAAAAATGTCTTGTTTTGTCCACAAACCAAAATGATTCACTTTTTTTGATTTCTTTGTTATCCAGAGCAAAGAAATTAAGAAAATATTCACATTTAAGAAGCGTAAACAATCGGAAATCTTCTTTTAATCATGAAGAAAGCTTCAAACCGATTATTCGATTATCAAAATAGTTGTCGATTCATTTAGTAATCGATTAATCGTTTCAGCTCTGCTGTCAATTAAAACATTGTCGCCGACCCCTGGCGCCCGATTTACGTGGGCCTCTCCCCGCCCTGGTGACGCAACGGGGTTGTCAGACCAATATTTTTCAGGGCCACACTTCAACCCGATGGTTAGGAGGTCTTTCCCAGATTAATTGAATCCAAGGAAGCTAAAGTTACTACCATAAAGCAACTCCAAATTGTTGTTTTTTTTTATACTGTCCAGACTATAATGACTGTCAGATCTGGGGGATCTGTGACCAGATGTGTGAAGATCGGCCTGGGACACACCACTGCAGCTGTGCTGATGGATACTTCTTGCAGCAGGGCCACTTGTGCAAAGCCAACGTGTCAGGTACAAGTCACAGTAGAATTTAACAGTAATACAATCAATAGGTATGTTGTACTTTTCTTTTGACTTAGATGGGTCTTCTCTATTTTTATTGTATGCATATTTATAAGGAATATTACCGGGTTTTTGAAAATCGACTTCTAAGGTGCAGCATTTGTGTTTTCCCAGCTGGATTGCCACAACTCATTTTTACAAATGGTGGTGATGTGGAAATGGCCGACATACACGGGCGATTTGTCCGAGTATTGGTGCCATCCCAGGGCAAAGGTTATGCGGTCGGTGTCGCCTACCACTCGCACAGTAACCTCGTCTTCTGGAGTGACACGTACACCAAAAAGGTGAGGTCATTTAAAGTTGTTTTCATCATGGCAGTACTTTGAGTTTAAGAGGAAAAGCCTTTTATCCCAACCCTTTTTTACCCCCGTCTTTTACCAGGTATATTCAGCGGACTATAATGGGGGCAACATTAAGGAGATTCTGACTGCTGCAGTCCACAATGTCCAGAACCTGGCTGTGGACTGGATCAACTTCAAACTGTATGTCTTAGAGGCCATGGTGGAGCGTATCGACATGTGTGACTTCGATGGAGGGAACCGGGTCACGCTGGTGGCCGAAAACCTGGAGACACCTCATGGTCTTGCCCTGGACCCAACAGTTGGGTGAGTTTAAATGCGTACATGGAATCTGCTTAAAACATTAGGTGACATGGACCTGTTGACAATGTCTGGTTTTATTTTAATGTTGTAAACTTCTTTATTTCTTTGTTGTAACAATGCTTCTTTGCAATAAATCTTTGGAAAGCCTGTTTATTTCTCATTAAATTGGGGCCAGCTGAATAATTTATCTATTAACCTGTTCCATTTCTTTTAACAGACATTACATGACTGAAAAGTTGGTTGTATGTCTATGTTAGAATTTTAGATTAAAGAAAAGATAGAAAATAAATCTGTGTGTGTGTGTGCTGTAAAGTGGTTTGAAAAAATTAAATCGGTATACTGGCAATTTAAGAATGTATTCGTTGAACAAACGGGAGCCTCAGTAGCATGTGGGAGAACCATACACAGCCACAATAGCCTGGCACCTCCTCCTCATACTGGTCACCAACAGAATACCTCCTGAGTTTGGGAGTGGAGAGAAGGGAAGGGCCTTACTTTTTGCATTAAGTTTAGTTGTTTTATATTATATAATAGTGTGTATGTAAGTAATTATGTCACTGTTGGTAGCAAAATGACTATTATTCATTTCCTAAAGTGTTGCTAAACTACAAAGTAAAACAAGATGCACAAGGGAGTGAAACAACCAGTGTCATATCAAAACGACTGTTCCAATTTTACTTGTCAGTTTGTTTTATCGACTGTTCTTGTAAGATTTTTGTCTGGTTTTTTTATTCTCTCTGGGACTTTGTTTTTGCTCTGTTGTGTACTTGTATCTTCCTCTGATAAGTCATCTAAGAATCAACATTATTATTCTTCATAATAATAATAATATTGTTAGTAAATAGTAGTAGTAGTATTGTTAGTATTGATCTGACAGGTGTGTGCATTCTGAGCACTTTTAGCTTCTTTAAATGACACCTAAAGAAAAAGACATTTTACCTTGTCTTGACATACAGTGTCATACAGTATATATCATTTAATATCCTTTTGTTTGCAGCTACATGTTCTTCACAGACAAGGGCTTCTCCAGTGAGCAGATGAAGCTTGAACGCGCCTTCATGGACGGCAGCAATCGCCTCGAGCTGGTGAAGAAGGGACTCGGCACTCCGACAGGAATTACCGTTGATATTGTCACGCAGAGGGTTTACTGGTCTGACAGCCACTTTGACACCGTGGAGACTGTCACCTACAACGGTTTGGAAAGGTAAAGTATTTTTTTTTTGTTTTTTTTTTCACTCAAAATGTTGTTGTCAAAGGTTTCAAGGTAACACTTTGTCTTGATAGTGATTCTCTATTACTCATTCCACCACGCTGCACCACAGAGCGCCACAGGAAATCATTCCTGCCTGCGGCCATTAAGCTGTACAATTCTTCTGTATGATAAATAGGCTTATATTTCCTCTGCTTATATTGTTAATATGGGCGGGAGGGGGAGGTGCAAGTTTTGAGGTATATTCTTGAAATTTTTAACTTGTAAATTTATTCTTATTTTATTTGTATTCTTTAACTGTGTAATTTTATTCTTAGTTCTATTCGTACTTATTTTTATAGTTTTTAACTTTGTAAAAAACTGCTGCTATAACATTCGTTACCTTTGTACACTGGAGCGCTGTGACGAAAGAATTTCCCGCAAGGGATTAATAAAGTATATTCTATTCTATCTATTCTATTCTATTCTATTCTATTAGTAATCAACAGTATTTTAGTATCACGTCAACAGATAATCAGTAGTAGAGCTGATCTTTGCCCGAACCCGACGGGACCCGACAGATTCGGTCGGGTTCCGGCTTCATCTCTATCATTTTACTCGGATTCGGGCTTGCTGTAAATGAGCGCTCAGCTGATGTGTTACGATTAGCGCGAGAAAGATGCGAACGTGGATGCGGAGGAGGCACCGCACACACCAGGCTCTATGAAGCACAGCGGGAACCCTGGACTCCCCTCAGCAAGCTGTGGTGTGTAAACGGCACGAGATCGCAACATTCCTCTGGCCAAAATTCAACCAGGTGAGAATGTTGTCACACTCAGACAGGAATGCCGTACATTCTCATGCTCGCACTCTTCTGCAAGCCATGGCTGCAGGTGCACCACATGTGGAGAGTCGAGACCCAGAGCTCTCCAGAGTCCAACCCACTCCTCCTCCAAGGCCTATTTAGAGTGCTAAGATGTTAACAGAGGACTTATTTTATTTTTTGTGGCCTATGTAAATGTATAAATGACTCATTCTTGACAGAAGGCAAAAGAGCTGTATGCATGCAGGCTCGGGCCTTGTCGGGCCTAACCTTTAAGGCCCGGTTACAGCTCTGATCAGTAGACAACAAGTTGCACTTCAAGTGTTTCAAACCCTATACAAAAGTGCCTACAGATGCTATTTTTACAGTGCTGCGATCACACGATGATGTGTAAGTCAGATACAAGTTGTTGGCCAGGTCGCGCAGCACGAATAGTGCAGAGAGTTTTCAAATCATTTGCTCCATTTGCTCGAAATGAAAAAAGTCGGCCGATCAATGTGTCTCTGCATTGACGTTGACTGACTGCAAACGGCATGAACTGCTGATTACTCTGTGAACTGAAAGTTGTCAGTTGACAATAATGTTTACTATCCTATACTTGACAATCAAATCGAGACTATTAGTAGGGATACTTCACTTGGGCATGTAAATGTGACGTCTAAATAAAGTGAAAAACAGTTGAGAACAGTAGATATAAATCGGTGTCTTCTGATTATCTGTTGACACGACACTGAATTCTAGTAGGGAGTCAACGATGGACTATCAAAATATAGTGATACCAGTTTCATTTTATCATCATCATCGCCATGTTCTCCTCGATTCCCAGGAAAATGGTCCTCAATGGCGCCACCCAGTCCCCACATCCTTTTGGAATCGCCGTGTTTGAGAACCACGTGTTCTTCACTGACTGGACCAAGATGGGAGTCATCAGAGCCAACAGGTTCAACGGCAGCAGCTCAGCACTCCTCTACAGAACCACAAAGCAACCGGGTCACGTGGTCGTCTCTCATCCTGTCCTTCAGCCTATTGGTAAGGAAGTGGACCTGCAATCGTCCGTCAGTCTTGTTCAACACTTTGACGTCTGTGGGTCTCATCTGAAAGTGTCCTGTCTTACAGTGTTGAACCCCTGCGGGAGACACAATGGCGGCTGCCAGCACATTTGTGTCTTGAGTCACCGCACCGACAACGACGGCCTGGGCTTCCGCTGCAAGTGTCGCCACGGTTACGACCTGCAGAGTGACCGCCGCACCTGCTTTAGTGAGTTGTCCAGAATAGTATATACAATATTTAAACAGTATTGTAAAATCAGGACATTTATCATGTCAAACTGCTGAACGACAGCTTTTCTGAGCAGTGGAATTCATTTCTGAAACCTTTGGAGGGCTCTGCGTTCTCCGACTGGTTTGTAGTCGACTTACTTTACAAGTACAATGTTGCAGTTGCTGTCCCTCAATGACATTTTTTCGACATGATAGGGGTTAAGCGTCCAGTCTGGTCAAGAGAGGGCTGGTCTAGAGGAAAGAAATGGGGAAAAACAATAACTTTTCCTCCAATAAGGATATTCATGATGATAGTTCACATATTTGGAAAGTAAAAGTGCTTGTTTTGATGTCAACTATAAAGCCGGGAATCAAACCCTCAACCATCTAGTTGAAAGACAATTCACTCTACCACTGATCTGCTGTTGCCCCAAAGTCGCCCAGTTGTTATGTAAAGTGCTTTGAATGATCTTTAAGACAAAAAAAAGAAAAAGAACATCACATAAATACAGACTAAGTGAATCACCTGCATGCAGACGAGAGGAGCTGGGGGTTGAACTCCTTACCTTCTGATTGGAAGACAATCGTCTCCACCGCTGAACCACGGCTGCTCCCTCTTTATTATTTACATCTCAACAACAAACCGTTAACCATGCAGGATTTATGATTCAGTTCAGAGAGTGTGATGAGCTGCCAGTAAAGGCTGCATCTCCCTCCTTGAACAGAGGTGAAGAGCTACTTGTTGCTGGCCACCACTCTCGCCGTGCGGGGGATCCCGCTGAACGTGTCCCTGCAGGAAGACATCACTCTGCCCCTCACAGGCCTCGCGACCTCCTTCTCTGGCTCCGCTGTGGAGTTCGACGGCAACGAGGAGGCCATTTTCTACAATGACAGATCGAGAGGCCTCATCTATAAGTCAAACCTGAATGGCACTGGTGAGTTTGTGTGAAGAAACTCCGTCACCAATTGGTACATTTAGGTTAATATTAATAACCTAAAAACCTAAATTCATGCTGGACACCAGAAAAAGCCAATAAACCAAAGACTCACCAAATAAAATCTATTAAGAATAGTTTAAATAGCTTTTTCTTTTAGATTAGAAACTGAAGTGTGTCACTTTGTAACCTGCTCTCCTCCCACACCAAAGGTTACAGAGAAAATCCTTTACTGCCTCTATCAGTAAGTTAAAATATATATTTTTTTTATTTGTTGTATGCAGTCCTTCTTTCAGATTTCAGATTTAGAAGTGACACAAATTTTTCAAATGTCACATTACCTCATACAGCCACAGTCAGTGCTTGAAGTGGGCCGTTGGAACTTCTTAATGGTACTATTTTGAGTATTGGCGTATACTGTTTATCTGTCTTATCTGTCCAGTCAGAATAATCATTTCCCAGACATTCACATGTTCTCATGAGAGATTCAATGTTTGTTTCTAGTGTCTATTTTATTTTAGTTTTTTATATATTCACTGATTTCTTGACATGTGTGTTTTAATCATCATTAGATTAGATTTTGTTATTTTAATATGGACTAAATATTTAAATAGACCTTGTGAACATCACTAACATCCACTGGTATCTTTTATTTATTGACATTTTTCATAATTTTGTGCTTAATGATTTAGTATCACACACCTGCTTTGGTTAAGGGGACTACTAATGCTTATTTTCCCCACTTCAGACACTGGCCACAGTTCAAAAATCACCTGAATCCTCTTTGTCACATTTCGTTGCACTAATTGTTTGCATGCAACGCACAGTCCAACAGATTGTGACGGGCTACAGAGTGGGAGCAATCGATGCCATGGCTTACGACTGGACGTCCAAAGTCTTGTTTTGGACCACGAGCACATACAAGGTGGTGGCGGCCTTTAGAGTCCCAGACAAATCCAGACGAGACATTGTGACTGGACTGAGAAATCCAAAAGGAATTGCAGTGCATCCGAGTGCCGGGTGAGTGAAAATCGATCAGGTAGTGAGTCAGCTAGGGAAATACACAGTACAGCAACTTCACTAGTTTACAACCAGGCAAAACTGATTGTAGTAGTTTAACAACATGCTCACCTAGTAAAAATCTATGCTATCATAACTCTATGATGTGTCTCTTTGTCTTGCTCGTATACAAAATGTTCTAACAGGAAGTTGTTGATTGATGGTTGTGGGTTTTTTGACAAATAGCTGGTCATTGTGTTGTATTTGCTTAGTGATATAGAACATTTTCATTTGTACATATATATGCTGTCAATAATAACACTTTTATAGCATTTCAGTTTTACATAATTATTTATGTAAGAATTTATGTATAAATAATAGCCTGAAATAAGGTTCCCTTGTTTCAAAGACCAGCATCACTCATTTATTTATTAGGAGCCGCAATGACTGCGAGGAATCCTGTTGTTATCCTTCAGATTATCATTAACTCCGTGGCTTTCCGGTCATTTTTAAAGGCCTGTGTGTTGCTCAAGGGCTCTATAGCGCCTCCTAAGGTGAAGAGGCATACATTGAGTTCCACTGAATTTCCTGAAATTTGGTGGGAAGATGTTACAGACCAAGACGAACAAAAAAGTTGACCATAACCATGGCCTCAACTCAACAGGAAGTCTGCCTTTTTAATAATACATTTTATTTGGAGGCGCCTCTCCGGGCACTCGAGGACACCGTACAATACATAAATAAATAAAAACTAAGAAACAGATAAGAAAAGACAATGTAGATAGTTAAGTGTGGTAGGCAGTTCGGAATTGGTGAGTTTTTAGTTTTGATTTGAAGAGTGTGAGAGAGTCCAAGTTCCTGAGGTCCGGTGACTATTAATGAACTAATTCATGAATTTGACACATCAAAGGCGAAAAGGTTTTGGAACTGCTGCACTCCCCAAAAATGGGCACATTTTTCAAACTTGTCAAAAGGTTTTGCCGAGAGGGCAGAATGCTGAGGCATCGGGCGCGAGCCCCCGGCAATGACTGCGTGCAGTCCTAGTTACACTTGTGCTTTGCCATCAATGTAATGTCAAAATGGCTGCCTTGAAAAAGGCAAATTAAATACAAGAAATCTTGAGAAATCTGAGAATCAACAGTAAAAGCAAATTAAATACACCCAGGCCAAAAATGTACATTCTAATCCATCAAATTCATTTTGAATTATACTTTTTTTTTTGACAGCTACTTGTTCTGGTCGGACTGGTACCGGCCAGCAGTCATCATGAGAGGCTTCACTGATGGGAGCAATGCTGTTCCTCTGGTCAACACAACACTGGGGTGGCCATATGGGCTCTGTGTGGACTACATGTAAGCCCAGTTACAGGAGTCGAGTTTTGGGGGATTTAACGGTGTCATGTATTGTGTGCGGACTATCCCTTTAAATCCACTCATGGATTACTTGTGATTGGTCTTCAACAGGTTGGACAGATTGTACTGGGTGGATTCTCTCTTGGACCAGATTGGCCACATTAGCATTCAAGGCCATGGCAGAGAGACGTTCACTCACATCGGCCAGATCACGCAGCCGTATTCCTTGACAATATATTCAGGTGAGGTTCTTAAGTCTCACACTTATTCATTGGAACAAAGACAACTACTGTTGTGTATGTGTGTGTGTGAAGAGAGAGGGAAGCCGGTGTATGGGCAGAGTTAGCATTAGTCACTGTGAAGTGGGGTAAATATGTGTTGAGAGAAATAAACGCTCACACTCTTCTAGATCACTTGAGTGTCTGACTAAATGACTACGCGTTTTGTATCTTTGTAGATCCACTGTGAGCTGTAAGGTTTTTCACAATTATGAGAGAAAACATTGGAGTTGTTGTTGTTTATAGGTTATTATGCTATTATTTTACTCGTCCAGCTGCTCTGTGTGTGGTCCCTGACTTACAATGAGTTTGACATAGGGCATCTGTAACATTAATGGCCAATTTGCACAGGATTAGAAATCTCAGTGCAACTACCACAAGTGGGAGGGGTTATTTGATTTACGCACCGCCGTCACCTCCTGTCACCGTGTGTATGACGTTGCTTCCTGATACCACGGCGTGGGAAGAACATCGGTTTCAGAAGCAGTTTAGCCCCGTGCCTCTGACAAGTGCTTTTCTTCTTCTTTTGGTTCAGAATGTTGTTCGTTGTAAGATGAAAACACACAAGGTTTGCCACAGACTTTTCAAAACCACCTAGTGTGAAACTGAAGCACCTCCATGCTTGACAATCTATGGAAAACTACTTGTAAACAGGATGATGATGGGATGGAATTTATACGCACAATATACTGCTGCTCTATTCACTCTGGTAATAATTACTTTACCCCACCTCTCCATGCCAAACTAATCCCATCCAAATAGGGCTACTGTGTGAAGATGTCTTCAGGCCAGTCCGAATGTGCCACGTCAGTCATCATTACCCGATGATGTCAGTAAAGATAATGACTTTTACCTCACAAATAGAGCTTCAACTTTCTAATTAGAGTGTCCGGGACAACGCTGAAATTAAGTCAAAGAAGAAACTGTTTTGATTCAAAAACTGAAAATCCCCACAAAAAAAAACAAAAAATGCCAAAATACTAGTAAACCCAAATTAAGAACATAAGCATAATGATTGTGTTGAGCCTTACGTTAAAGTGAGTGTGTCAAGAAGTCAGCAGTCCTTAGTTGGTGGCTCAGCTAACAACAGTATCCTTCCCCTTGCCCTTGAAGTTGGCAGATTTAAAAATGCAGTGTGAATAATGAATTGAACTTGACAATAAGTCACACTTTCCAACCCCTATTGTCCTCACTATGAAGAACACCTTTACTGGATGATATATTTATTCTCAAAACCCTGAAATATTCTGTTGCTCTGATGATGACACAATGGGAATAATGTTTTAGTTAAATGTAAATAAGTTGGCGAAATTTGTCTCTAAAGCCTGGGGGGGAAAAAAACGCTAAAGATTTATTACTTCACCCCATGTTGGAATGCTGTGTGAATCACCTTTGTTCCAGTAATAACTGGTTAAATTGTGACTTTCTTTTCTTACTTCCATAGACTACCTGTATGTGTCTGACACACGGACCAGAGCAATATTCGAGATGAGGAAGAGGGATGGAGGAGGAAACATTAGAGTCAGACAAGGAGTGAATGGAATCATGAACATCAAGGCCTACACGGCTGATCTTCACAGCAGTAAGTTCACACAGAAGATGGTACTGGACTTTCACAACAAAATGCTACAGTTGCTGTTGTAGACGAGTGATTGAAAGGCAGAATTATGACAGGTTATCTTATTCCCGCATGTACTGTACACTTTAAAGTCCAACATGCAGACCTAAAGACCAAAATTCATTGTTCACTGTTCTATCATGCCATTTCCAGCCATTCACAAAATCACTAGTAATTTATAGGTTCTGCCTGACATCCTAAACTGGCAGCTTTTAGAAAACTCAAAGATGGCCGGTGTTGAATATAAAGGGGGGGATGTTTAAAAGTTCTCATCGTGTGAATAAAGCAAATCACAGCATTTGAAAGCAGCATATTTACAGTATATGTAGGCTGTACCATAATAAAACATTAGCAATATACTATAAATAATACTATTGCCAAACTGAGTTGAAATTGAATACACCACATATAAGTATGTCTATATACAGTAAGTGCATCGTCACTTTAAAATAAAAAAAAAAGTTTGATTTTGGGAGCAAGGGCCTTGCTTTACAGAGGCCGCCATCTTGTGAAACATGATGAAACATGTTGGCTAGCATGTTTCTTGTACATTAAAAACCAGCCAGAGCATGTAATTCAGATTGTGAAGTGGAAGTTTATTATACAAACAAAGACGAACGACAACCTCGGTGGTTAGATGTCCCAAAGTCTTACACAGTGGATAATTATATAAACACAAGTAAATTAATGTGATAAAAATGTAAACAACAATGCCGTTCTGATACTGACTCCTCCCCTCATCGTCCTCTGAACAGCATTTACCAGCCGATGCAACACGGTGCCCAACGGGCGCTGCAGCCACTTCTGCTTCCCAACTCCCGCCTACAGTCGGGTGTGTGGTTGTCCATACGGCATGAAGCTCCAGGACAACCAGAGGGACTGTGTCAAGGACGATTCAGTCGTCCCACCTGACAACATCTGTGGCAACAACGCCTTTGAGTGCGACGAAGGACTGTGCCGGCCCAACTCTTACCGCTGCGATGGCATTGTTGACTGTGTGGATAAGACTGATGAGGCCAACTGCACAGATACAGGTGAACAACACAGTTTACTGTGATATGTTTCTGCGACCTGTAGCTTTGTGTGAACTTGTATTTCATCGTGTACAGACGTCAATATAAAGATGATGGTGTTTAAACCACTAATGTTTTTTTTTTTATTTCCTGATATCAGGAATAATTTTAAGTTCATGTCTCCCATCTCTTGCTTTTTCCGAAACATTTTGACTATTTTGTTGTTGTTTTTTGACCGGCCCCCTACTGGTCAGATTGGAAACTCAGTGGCCCCCAGGTCCTTTGAGTTTGAGACCCCTGCCAGAGAGAGTCTTTACAATCGTGCCTTGAAACTCATGGATAGAAAACAAATAATATACCATCATTGTCACATATTCACTACATACGAAATCTTGAGCTTTGATACATTTATTGGTTTTCCACTATGTTAAGCCTCTGTATAAATGATGAAATGCCGTCGCTCCTCAGCCTCTTTGTAAACAAATCCAGATTTTACAGAGCGGCAGCAGATCCACTCGAGCTGCATCAAGTGGAAACTGTAAAATTCGATTCTGTAAAACATATTTCGCTCAGACAGCTTTCTCTGTAAAAGGAACTTTGCGACCTGATCGTTTGAAATCAGCTGCAGATTAGCTGGGCTCTGATGTTTGAGGCTGGCTGATTCAGCAACAAACCTGCAAGCATTTTTTATTGTCCTGTTTTATACTTAGGTTACTTTTATATCATCACCATCTATCTCTGCCAATTCTTGTCATAAAAGCCCTTTTAAGTGTTGCAAATCAGCTAGAAACAGCACGGTGCATGCATTTGACAACTGCTAACAGTACTGTCTACGTTGTTGTATCTGTCCCTATAAAAATAAACCATAGATAAAAAAATGCCAGCTCCACTTAATGGCAGAACCCAAAAATTGGATGTCAGATTTACACTTGGTAATATGTGATTAATGGAAGAAAAAAAACATCATTGAGCCAACCATTTTAATCCATTCACCCGCCTTTCTTGTCTTTACCAGGAACAACCTGTTCTCCGTATGCGTTCACCTGCAATAATAAGCACTGCATCATGCCCAGCTGGCGCTGTGACGGCATGGACGACTGTGGCGATGGATCTGATGAAGCGGACTGTCCCACCCGCGTGCCCACCACCTGTTCGGCCAGCTCCTTCACCTGCGACAACAACAGGTGTATTTCCAAGCAATGGCTGTGCGACGGTTACAATGACTGTGGCGATGGCTCCGACGAACACAACTGCAGTGAGTTCATGACTGTTTCACTCTCAGTGGGATCACACTTTGTTGATATTTATATATATATATACATACACAGTACATGCATCTCCACTACATCTGTAACTTGCAGATGCAACCGTCACTACTTGCCCGCCTTCCTACTTCCTGTGTCCTAACCAAGGCTGTATCTACATCTCCTACATCTGTGATGGAGACCAGGACTGCCTAGATGGATCTGATGAGAAAGACTGTGGTAAGAAACTCTTTGAAGGGGCGATATGTACGTAAAATAATATAAGTATAAATTTGGCCAAACAAAACCGTCTCCAAGAATGCTGTTTTAGATTTTTGCATTAATAAGATAAGGAGCCATGTTTCTGTTCATTCATATTGCCACTGTCGTTTTTTTCTTCTTCCTTAAGAGTTTTCCTGTGCCTCCTATGAGTTTGCCTGTGCCAGCGGGGACCAGTGCGTCAGTTCGGGATATCGGTGCGATGGAGTGTTTGACTGCAGGGACCATTCTGATGAACAAGACTGTCGTAAGATGCCACCATTAACCCATTAACCTATATGTTAAAATGAATTATGCCAAAATGTGTTACTGTACACAAGTCTTTGGCCTTTGCATACCAGAGAAAATGTAAAGACACTTACACAACTCCATTCTCCCACTTCCTCTAGGTTCTAGATCTAGGTTTAAAACGCATGTCTGTTCGGGCTGCCGTAGAAACAAGTAAGATGGCAGCCTGTGTAAAACAAGGCCCCCACCTAAAATATATGTAATTGGCTTATGCTAATGAATTGAAAAACAAACAGATTATATTTCAAAGCAACTATATACTTTATACCAGCCTTTCTCAAAGTGTGGTCCCCCGACCCCTGGTGGTCTGTTAGTGACCCCTAGTGGTCCGCGAGGTGACAAGCAAGTAACATATAATAGTAGTAGTACTATATTTAAAATTTAAAAATGTCAGTGTTTTAATTTCAGTGTTTCTCAAACTGCCTGCGACATATATGTGTTGTTTTCAATATCAAATCAACTAGTTCATTTGTGAACTGTTAGCATACTGTTTTGGGGATATTTTGAGTTGGGTGGTCCGTGAGTGTTTTTTTATGGGTTAAGTGGTCCTCGGTCTGAGATACACTGCTTTATACACAACCAAACACAATTGTGGATATTATATTTGATTTCTGCAAATAACCCTCCTAAATATTACACGCTGGACCTTTGAGTCATGAAGTTAGCTTTTTATTTTGGCTCAGTTTAGCTGCATAGTATCACACCCACTGTCATTGTCAATTTTTTTTATTTTGTAGCTTAAAAGTTATCTTTCTTTTTTGGACACTTTTATCACTTAAACCATGATTTGCTATTCTGTTTCTTGAGCATTTTCTTCTTTTTTTTTTTTCTTTAATTTAGTATATTTGGCTATTGCTACTAAATGCATCAGGGAAGGTCACTGCACTCTCAGTCATTTTAAATGTCTTCCCACAGCCACTCGAGGTCCAGGCCTCTGCCACAATGATGAATTCCAATGCCAGACCGATGGTTTCTGCGTCCCGCATACATGGGAGTGCGACGGCCATCCAGACTGTGAGGACGGATCTGACGAGCACAACTCCTGCCCTCCCGTCACCTGCGGACCCAACTACTTCCAGTGTGCCAACAAAATATGTGTCCTGACAAGTTGGCTGTGTGATGGTGACAATGACTGCCGGGACATGAGTGATGAACAGAACTGCCCCACGCCCCCATTTAGTTGTCCGTCTGGACAGTGGCTGTGTCCCACTGACCAGGTGTGCATCAACCTGGACAAGGTGTGCAACGGTCAGAGGGACTGCCCCAACGGAGCAGATGAGTCACCTATCTGCAGTGAGTGTCAGACATATTACTGATTTTAAGAGAGTAAATTCTTACTAGGTCTACATCAGACTTTTGAAATCCAAAAAACTATCAACAGACGCAACAATCTTTTTAGTAATCTTGTCTGTGTTGTCTTCTCCCATTTCAGTTTCAGAACCTTCATAGTCCAATTTGTCCTTTTTTGCCTCTTGACACTAGTGTTTATTAAGTCTAATCAGAACTCAGAGAAATTATTGATCTTCCAAGGTCCTTGGACCAAGCAAATGTCTGCAAAATGTTGCTCTGAAATCCTCACATTTGTTTGCAAATTTAAATAATATATTAACGATATGAACGTAACAATAACCAGTCAATTGGAAGCTAACTGCAAAAAGAAGTTTTGAGGATTCTGATTACTGAATATTTCTCCATCACAGTACAAATAAATCAAGGTTTTCTTAACAAAAATGAAAAGTAAATAGATACAAATAACACTTCACAATTATGTGCTGAGTCAGCCTTGTATTACTTCTAGAACTACACTGCTAACTGTTGTGTCATTTTCTGAAGATCAAGATGATTGTGCACTGAACAACGGGGGCTGCAGTCACGACTGTATCCAAGGACCTTTTGGGGCCCAGTGCACCTGTCCACCAGGGTTTCATCTCAATGACACCAAGAACTGCGAGGACATCGACGAGTGTCTGATCCCGGGCTTCTGCAGCCAGCAGTGTTACAACGAGAGAGGAAGCTTCAGGTGCTACTGCTTACACGGCTACCTCCTGGAGCCTGATGGACGCACCTGCAAGGCTACAGGTGAGCACCAGAAGCTTGAGATGACTTCATCATCATATTTGTTCAGTACTTCCTCCATGACTGAAACACAGCGGCAGGGTCTGTGATGCCGGTCGCGATCAGCAGTGCTGTCACTAAATTTACCAGACTCATGGTAGTTGTTGCAGATAAACCCAGGTTTTTTTGGATTGTTAAGTAGTTTTAACTGATCTACAGTTCGGCATTGTTCGGCTTGATTTCTGTGTCAGACGTCTCTTCCTGTGACGGTAATCTGGCCAATCAGTGGCCGGAAGTCCGACCAATCATCGCATAGTACCTACTTGCACGCTTTTGGTACCTGGCTGGAGCAGGTACTAAAGGTAGTACCTGGTGTAAATGCTACTTAAACCGCGTCATGGCGAGGCGAGTGGAGCTGGTGGAAATTCGCCATAAGTGACTGACTAACAATGGAGCTGCCTAAGATTGAGCCCTTTATGGCTGCATTTACATTGCAGATCTTGACGTCCAATTCCAATGTGTTGCGTGTATCCCATTTTTGGAGGATTTGCTTACATCTGTGTGTTTTGCTTCCATTTGTCCACTTCATCCAGAGACTTAACGACACTTTTGTTGATCGTGTTCAACTTCTCCTACTGCAACACTTGAATAAACTGATATAATCCTGCCCAAAAACTTGATATCCTCCTCAAATCATGCTAGTTGGTCATCCATCATAAGTAAGAAATCAGGTGAAACTGACCTTAACCTCAGCTGCGTATTTGCATCAATACAACAACACAACGAGTATGTATATTACTTGGCTTGGTTGTGCTAAAGAAGATGTTTTGCTTTAGCAAAAAGGGACTGAGTACATGTCACAGACTTCTCTTTTGGTGTTACACGCTGACATTGACTATAGCTCTTCTATGTGTAGATATTGACACTGCAAGACACAAAAACAGACAAGAAACCCAATTCCATTATCTGCCCTTAGATCAACTTTCTGCTGTACTTCTGGTCACAAAGCGTAGCCAGATAATTGCCAACCATATCAACATGAAGCCACCACAGATGAATCCCGTGATCAGCGGCTCCAGCATCGTGACTGTCGACTTTGACAGCGTGACGTCCAAAATCTACTGGGCAGACGCCTCACAGAAGAAGATATGGAGCTCCAACAAGAATGGCACCGACAGACGTGAAGTAAGAGACGTCGAGATGGATAAAAGCAAAGCTGTGGAATGTTTTTTCATCATGAATAGTGTTTAACAAATCTGTTCTAGGTGTTCTCCAGTGGTCTGATGGTTCCAGAGAGTGTAGCCGTGGACTGGGTGGGTCGTAATCTTTATTGGACGGATTCTGTCATGGAGAACATTGAGGTGTCCACTCTCGATGGCCACTTCCGTAAAGTCCTCCTCTCTAAGAATGTAACCAGCCCCCGTGGACTAGTTCTGGACCCTCGCAACTAGTGAGACTTGAATTTGCTCTGTATTTTATAATGTTTTTATTTATATAGCAGTGTCCTTTTGATGCCTAGTCTAGAATATATTGTAATAAAGTCTCATTCCTTTAGCACTAATCTGATGTTCTGGTCAGACTGGGGTCAGAACCCCAGGATCGAGCGCGCCTACATGGATGGAACATTAAGACAAGTCATTGTCAGCACTAAGCTCTACTGGCCCAATGGTCTGGCCCTGGACTACACCACACGCAGGGTCTACTTTGCTGACGCCTACCTCAAATATATTGACTACTGTGACTATGATGGCAAGAACCGCCATCAGGTCATGGCAAGTGACATGGTAGGTTTGGTTTCATTCTGTTTTTGATTAAAAACACAAGAGGGATATTTCCTCTCACAGAGTGTAGAGCAGGGGTCTCAAACCCAAATGACCTGTGGGCCACCGACTGTCTCGTCTGGTCAGTTGGGGGCCAGTCAAGTAAAAAAAAACAAAAAACTTTTTTGTATATGTACTCTTGTCTCGTGTGAGCTTTTCTGTCTTTTATCCATTAATCTGTACAGCACTTTGGTCCACTGTGTTTGTTTTGTGCTTTACAAATAAAGTTGGATTGAATTGGATAATTTCAAAATATAAGTGCTTGTTTTAATATGCAACAATAAAAAAAAAACATATTCATGATGCAAAATTAATCTATTAATTCAAAAATAGAAACATATAGAAATGACTCGTTACAACTTGATATTGTTTGGAGGGCCACATGAAATCGATTGGAGGGCCACATGTGTCCCCCGGCCGCCAGTTTGAGACTCCTGGTGTAGAGACACTCTAAACTGTGACCTTAGATGTGAATGTGAGAGTGGATGATTGTTTGTCTCTATTATGTTGGGCCTGCAATGGACTGGTGACCTCTCCAGGGATAAAGGGTAGACGATGGATGATTAAGACTGCATGGTATTTTATAAGTATCTCAAAGCGGGGGGGATGTCCCACTTGAGAATGGTCATTAATGTATAGACATACTACAGTCACACTGACCTCTGTGCATTTCCTCCTCACACCAGGTTCTCCAGCACCCACATGGCATGACCATCTTTGAGGACAGCATCTACTGGTCTGAGCGTTACACCAGTAAAGTGATGAGAACGAACAAATTTCACGGTGGAAACATCACCACTCTGATGAACAACGTCTACCAACCCATGGGCATCGTTATGGACCATCCCATCAAACAACCTATGGGTAATTTCCAAAACTGCTGACGTTCATATTTTTAACTTAAGTAAACATTTCTGACATGAGGGAATTTCTTTGCCCAGTTTGTCTGTTTTTTGTGGCTAGATTTACAGGCTTTTTTTAAGTAAGATTAGTTTTAAGCAAGCTTAACCCATTTGCTGTTCCTTAAAACAAGAAAATCTAAATAAGCTATGAAATCTATCTCCTGATCTACCATTGTAGTGAAAAACATCCTGCACCATTGAAGACCTAACAGTGGAGTCTAAAGCACAAATTAACAGCCTCATACAGACAGTAAAGAAAGATTATGGGACCTGAGCCTTCAAGACATTGTCTAACAAACCATAATCAGTCAGGCATAAATACTACAAGTTCTACTAAAAATATTAACAATACTAATAATCAGAAGAAGACAAACAAGAAATAGAGGAGACAAAGTCAATGCATAAAATGTGTAGTATGTATAATATAAGCCCATGTTAAATGCTACGTCTGATTAAAGGTGACATTGTGGTTTTGGGGATTTGTTTTCAGCCATCAACCCATGCAGAGAGCACATGTGCACTCAGCTGTGCCTGCTGTCAGGCCTGAGACCCAGGTACTACACCTGCCACTGTCAGTCTGGCTGGAAGCTAGATGCCGACAAACGCACCTGTGTCAAAGGTAAGTATTAAACAGCAGCGATCTCTGTGCTACCAGATCTAACCGTGTGGAAATCTTACAGTGAATACACTATGTGGAAAATGTGTCCTCCAATTTTTACTGATATTCATTTGGAAGTGTTACTGTTAATAACTATTAATTAGGTACAGTCATTTTTCATTTCAATTAAATAGTTTTCTGGATCTCCTGGATCTCTCCAGCCCCAGTGTCAGGGGTTTGAGTCCCATCTCTTCCAGTCTGTATTTTAAATGTTCCTGGTGAAAGACACTGAACAGCTGTGTGTACATGAGCGAGTGTGTCACTTCCAAACAACAACATTTCTTTATATCGCGCTTTTCTAGGCTTGATGATGACCTAACGCTGACGCTGCTTTACCCTACAGTTTTGCCATTCACGCTGCTGACACAGCAGTCAGGGGCAACTTGGGGTTAAGTGTTTCACCCACAAATGTGGCCCAGAGGAGGCGGGAATCGAACCCCCACACTTTGGTGGAGGTTTGATTTGACTGCTAAGACACAAACAGCTAACAACAACAGTGGCAGCTAACTTCACAACATTATCACTTCTGGTTAAACTCCAATAGCATTATGGGTAATGCAGAAATTAAATTAATGAAATTAAACCGTTGCCTTTTGAAGGGTTTTCCACGCTTATCACCAACCACATATGTCAAAATCTAATCGTTCACGTTAATGCTCTGCATGGATTATACTACTGAATAAATGTACTAAATCACTGACTATTTAATGACCGTTTAGAGCCCTGTTTTGCCTCCAAACAGCTTGGCATCTTCTTCTTTTTTTTTTCCTCCACATCACGTGTACTCCCATTCTGTCATAGATGACGCTCCCTTCCTGATGGTGGTGAGAGATTCTGTGATTTTTGGCATTCCTCTCGACCCCGCCGACCCTTCAAACAACGCAATGACCCCCGTGTCTGGCATCAGCCAGGGACGTGACATTGACTTTGATGACCAGGAGCAGTTTGTCTATTGGGTGCAGGGCACTGTGAGTACTGATCTTGAAAGGGTGCAAGAACCAGCTCAAAACACAGATACTAACACACACTGAAAACTTGTCTGCCAGCAGGAACATAAGAAAAAATTTATTTTAGTCAATTAACAAAAAACTCACCTTACCAAATCAATGCTGCCTAAATCTATAATGTTGATTTTGCTCTACAGAGCTTCTTATGATGGATGCTATCTGACTTTGCTCTTATATCAGGGTTCTATATGGCGGGTGAAAACCAGTGGTACCAACAGGTCAGAGTTCGCTCCGGCTGCCTTCATGGGTTCACCCTCTGGACTTGCTTTTGATTGGATAAGCCGGATAATGTACTACACCAATCCCAGTGCAAAAACCATAGAGGTAAACACCACAGAAAAAATGTCTCTTTTTATTTAGCTTTTTTTTTTTTTTTAAATGTCAGTTAGTGTGTGTCATTGCGTGCAAATAAACAAAACTTCACTCAGGTGATCCGCGTCGATGGGAAACAACACTACAGGAAGACCCTCATCACCTCCACTGGCAAACCAGAGGGAGTGGGAGAAGCCATGGGAATAGCTGTGGATCCAGTAGGAGGGTAAAGCATTATGTTCACTGAGAAACAGAAGCCTATGGTATATTTGTCTGATTTTAATTAAACACCATGCATAGGAATGAAGATTTGGTTGAGGAAATGCCAGAAACAGAGTCACAATCAATAAAGTTGTCAGATTTACAAAATGTTCGCGAATGAGGTGAAATTGAGAATGAGTCAGTTAGTGCTGGCCTTTATGAAAGCAGACATGACATTTTAGCCAACGTGAACATGTTTTTTGTTATTTTAGGTAGTTATTATCACGATAATGTATGTTCAAGTGTTTATTTCCCCCGGTAAGGTGGTTTTAATGCATTATTTGATTCTATAAACACAGCCTGACCTCCTCGAGCTTTTATTTTGGTACATCCGGTTACCGGCAGTGTGAATTTGCATATTAGCTAAATATTTATTTTCACCCGAAAGATTTAGATTTAGCATGTATGTTTAAATTTAGCATTTATGTTTAAATGTAGCATTTATGTTTAGCATTTAGATTTAACATTTAGGTATACCATTTAATATTTAGATTCAACTGTTTAATACATTTTTAAGTTAACAAATATTGTTGTAAATGTGCTAAAAACTGACTTTAAAAAATTCACACTACTTTTTCAAACATTGTTTGAAGCTAAATGTGACAAAATGTTGCAGTTATTTTCAGGATGTGCCACTTTATGAACGGCACCCCACACTTGGGACCCATATATTGTCAGTCCAAGTATAACCCTTATGGGGCCCACATGAACATACTGGCTGTGTTATGATGAATTAAGGCATATTTATGTATGCATGACAAAATAATGGAAATGAATCGTCAATCACATATATAGTCTTTGCTGCTTTCCCACATAATCCCACATCACAGCAACAATTGGAAAAAGTGCACATGCATGTGTGAGAGGACTGTAGAAGTTGTGTTCCTGACTGAACTCGATCTTCATTTAAATGCCTCAGTCATCACTCACAATCCAACTACTCTCTCTCTGCAGGAAGTTGTTTTGGACCGACAAGGGCTCAGACAATGGAGTCCCTCCAAAGGTTGGCAGCGCTGACATGGATGGGGGAAACCTCCGGAACCTCTTCACGGGCAACATGGCCAACATAGGATTCCTCACAGCAGACCTATCTGCTCGTAAACTGTACTGGGGTGTAGCAGGCTCAGGAGTGGTAGGTACAAGTAAAGAACAAAGGTTTTAGTCAAATATTGGACATGTTCATGAAGTTGACTAATATTGAGGTTAGGTTGCCAATTTTTTTTTTATCAAACCACAAGTAATATCTGCTTCAGTTCATCTTTATTCATCTCTATGATGGTCCAGATTCAGCTCCTTCCTGCAACTCCCCCACCCCCTTTTTTTTGTTGCTCAGATTGAAAGTGGCACCATGGATGGAGTAAGTCGGGTGAGGGTGGTCAGTAGTCTGTCTCATCCGTGGGGGCTGACAATTCACCAGAACCACCTCTACTACACCGACCTGGACTATGAGGTCATCGAGAGGGTGGACAAGGACACCGGAGCCAACATGGTGGTGATGAGGAGCGGCATGTCTGGTCTGCGTGCTCTCAAAGTGCACGCCAGAGACAGTATGTGGATTTGCTGTTGTTGTTTTTTCATAAATGTATGTCCTTGAGCTTTTTGATGCTTTTATCTAAGCCAATTAGTATGCAACAGTTTTTTTCCCAAAGGGTGAATATGTGAGTAGGACTATGGTGTCCTCACATATTCACTCTATTCACAAGGAGAGAAAGAGTGAGCACTATGTGCATTTCATATCTGAACATCATTTTTTTTGTTGAGAAGGCTTTTTACCATTTAATTGCTAATAAACATCTTCCCAAAGTGTTATGGGGATTGATTTAAAAGCAACAACCTTTTAATAAACAACCTTAAATAAAATGCATTGGTAGATTAAATTGTTTTAAAAATCGAGCATAACATATAGATATGTAAGTGTCAATGATGATCAAGATTTAAGACAAGCATCTGAGTATCTCAAGGACACATGTATAAAAAAGTGAAAAAAACAAAAAAACTTATGTAGAATAGAAAAGAATAGAATTGATTTTCTTGTATAATTTTGTTCATTTTGCCCAGGTTTACCGCAAAATATATTTTCATCTCAAGGGACCTCCTGGTCAAAAATAGTTTGAATGAAATAAAACAATTAAAGAAATCGAGATTAAATTAGATGTCATATTAATGAGTATCACATTATCGGTAAAAAAATTATCCTTTTTCTTCTGTATGCTGTGCTCACATTTTCCACTAATAATCACCTAATCCGCTCCCCGTCTCTCTGCTCCACCCCCAGACTCAGCAGGGACGGCAAATGCCTGCAGTTCCAACAATGGCGGCTGTCCTCACCTCTGTCTGCCCAAACCAAACAATCAGAAGACCTGTGCCTGCACCACAGGATTTTACCCCTCTCAAGATGGCACCCGCTGTGAACAGTATGAATCCTTCGCCGTCATCTCCACCCCCAAGTTCATCCGTGGTTTCCACATTAACAGCTCAGATCACTCGGAGGCTATGGTGCCTGTTGGCGGACGTATGTTGACTTCATATTAGTCTGTATTTGATGTTGTACAACCTGTTAATTGATTACCATAAATGCCAATCTTGTGTTCCCTCTTTGTAGATTCCTACTCCATTAAGGGGAAGCTGGACCTCCATATTGAATCTGGCTTTGTGTACTGGACCGATAACACCACGTCCACATCATACAGGGGCATCTTCAGGACCAAAACAGACGGCGGAGATTACAGTGATGTCATCAATTCAGGCATTGGAAGAGGTGGCATCCAGGGCCTTGCTGTAGACTGGGTTGCAGGTAGGAAACCACTCAATTTTATTCATTCTTTAAAAAGGGAATGGGTAGATTCCTGGGACGGATTATGAGCCAGTGAGCCCCTGAACACTGACAAGAGGAGGGCCCCCCCCATGCACGCCATTCCAATTGTACAATTTCACAGCAGTACAAAGATTTATTTATATTTCCTACCCATATGTCCTTGTATTCTTTGATTGCACGGTTGATGTTTGGTTACCAACTGCCTTCCTCGTATAACCTCATAGATAGAGTTCATGGTTACCGTCTTTGTCACTGTCTTTTCACCAAAACATGAGTGCACCACCAACTGGAAAGAAAAGTGTTGGTAAGAACGTACAGTCCACACGGACTCAAACTGCACATGTGCTATAGTTGTCCACATTCTGCATGTACCACTATGGACATGGACATTGGTATTGTCCAAGAGGTCCAAACTAAGAGGTTAGATCGTTTACTGTTTGAGAGTGTTATTTGATAGGCTGTCTGATGCAACTCCATTCATTCATCCATATAAAGTGAATGAGGAGCATTTCAGTTGACACCTCCACCGTGTGCGTGCGATTCCATTGTTCTACTTTAACCCAATATATTCCTTACATGCACTGGCGTTAACCTTGTCCTCTTTCCATTTCACCTTTCATTTCTTTAGGTAATTTATACTTCACCAATGCCTTTGACAGCGAGACCTTCCTGGAAGTGTTGGCCATCAACACCACCTACCGAATGATTCTACTTAAGTCCTCTGAGGACCGGCCCCGTGATGTGGCCGTCAGCCCCAAGCTACGCTACCTCTTCTGGACTGATGGCGGCCAAAGACCCAAGATTGAACGTGCTCTCTTGGATGGCACTAACCGCACAGTGTTGGCATCAGAGAGCATTGCTTCACCTCGTGGCCTGACTGTGGATTACACTAATGACTTCCTCTATTGGACCGATGATGTTCTTGATATGATCTCCCGTATGGCCGTAGACGGCACTCAGAGGCAGATCGTCAGGTATGGGAGTCGGTATCCGTCTCCAACAGGAATGGCTATATTGGGGAACTACATGTTATGGGTGGATAACAAGCTTGGGAAGCTCTTCCAAGCCAGCAAAGACCCAGCCAATGCCAACCAACCAGAGGTAAAATAAGAATGAAATGACAAAAACCTGCTGCCAGTGATGTTGTCTTTTCAACTTCTTGTTTGTTGCAGCCCATAGCATTTCCATCCCTTCTCTCTGTCACCTTATTAGCACATTTGGTGAGGGGCGAGCATTTGCTCACAGACAAACTGTCTAACCGTGACTGCCCTGTTTCTGGCTCCTGATTGGATAAAGTGTTATTTAGGATTTGTAATTACTTTACGTTTAAAAACATGGACACAACAACACAACACAAGCATTTTACTGACTCCTTATGTCTCAAATTTCTACTATTCAAAACCACATTAACATTGTTTAACTCCTTGCACTGATAATGATTTATAATGATTTAGAGGTTTGCTAACAATCGTATCCAAGCCAGGTTCAGAGATGAGTGACAGGTAGACAAATTGCTTCTTTTAACAGAAGTAAACATCAGTATAGGAAATGTAGCAACACTATTTCTATACCACTGAATGAACAATTTCCCAATTTCCCCAGGTAATCCGAGACAATCTTGATGGGGCGATGGACGTCACCATCTTTGATGCTCATGTCCAGCCCACATCTGCAAACCAGGTGGGCTTTCACCCATGCCAAGAAGATAACGGACGCTGCCAGCAGCTCTGCTTCGCCATCGCTGGCCAGGAGAAACCGAAATGTGGTTGCGCACATGGGTCACTCCTCAGTAATGGGGTAGCATGTGGTTATGGACTAGATGAGTTTCTGGTTTTCACCACAGACTACACACTGAGCAGCCTTAGGCTGGATCCTGCAGACCACAGCACTCCCCTCCCAGCAGTGAACTTAGGGTACAACATGATGGGTTTGGATTATGACTTCAAGGAGAAGCGGATTTTCTTCAGCCAGTACATGGGGATTGGTCGAAGCAGGATTGCCTACATCAGTACAACCTCTCCCACCAGCCCCCCTGTCAATATAGCTACAAGTGAGTTAAGCAGTTTACTGTGTTGACATTGTGGAATAACACCTTTTAACATGTTTTTTTTGTGCTAAGCTAATTATTTTTCTTTCTTTTTTAGATTTAGATGATCCAGAGGGACTGGCATATGATTGGGTCAATAAACGTCTCTATTTCACTGACTACTATAGTGACAATGTCCAGTCCATCGGGTTGAATGGGATGAATCGCTCCATTGTCGCCCAAGCAAACCGCCCCAGAGGCATTGTTGTCGACCCCTGCTACGGGTAAAAGCAACTAGCAACGTTATTTCATTAACATATTCCCACCAACCACAGCTTTGAGAGGATTGCAAGGTTTCAATGGTATGAGCGTCAATGAACTACAATGACCAGCCACCACACAAGAACTTTTACTGTTATAACATATCTATGTATGAGCTGATGTAGATGTAGACAATGAGCTGAGTCCTGGTCTGAGGAGTTGGTTTTCCTGTGTTAAGCCATGCATTAATGCATTCCTCGTAGCACTGGAGTGCATAACCAAGTGACTCCTCTGGATGTGAGGTGTGTGGTCCTTGGGATGAACGAGTGAGTCTGTATGTAAATTCTTTTGGGAATGAATCTATTTTATCTAATCTCATCTTGTCTGAGGTTGTTGCTGGGTTTGAAAAAACACAGGGATATGATGTTTGTTGAATATCCTCCTGAGTTTTTCAGGTATACCAGACACAATGGGATGACAATCTTTCTCTTTACTGTCCACTGGCTTGGAAATATTCTTTCTGGCCTCGGTGGCAGTTTTCACAAAGGTCCTGTTGGGGTATCCACAAGTTTTGAGTCCCTGTTTCATGTTTTGGTGTTTCTTCTTTTGACCTTGGGCACTAGTGGGTGCTAAAGTGATCCAATCGCCCCTAACTTCAGTGGATGGTGTGAATCAAAAGAAAAAAAATACTGCTCTCTGTGTGTTGGCTTCCTGTAAACTCTGGTGTGAATGCTCCAGTATCCAGAGAAGGCAAGTGGTCGTCACATCTTCCCTGCTGAATTTGATATTTCCACCCACAGAGTTGATGTGCTGTATAAACTAAGCACTTCCTGGATTTTGGATTTTTTTTTTGGGGTGTTGTACTCTACTTACTCCATGTGTACTTTCTCCACAATAGGTAATACTGGTGAATCCATAGCATATCAACATTGCTTTGTTTTGGAAAAAGGTGGTGTGCAGTTAGGAATGCCTTGGGATCCACAAAGGTTGTTTTGGGGAAAAGATTGTCTGGCACACCTTACTCTTTTTTGTTACCACAGTCAGACCAAATAATTGGAAGATGATGGATGGATGCCCTTGGTGGAGACCTTTGCTGCCTTTCCTAATTGCTCTCTTTCTTTATTCTTTCTGTCCAGTTACCTCTACTGGACTGACTGGGGTTTTCCGGCAAAGATCGAGAGAGCAACACTGGGAGGAAACTTTCGCGTTGCTATCATTAACAGCAGCCTGTCAACACCCAATGCTCTTTCTATGGATTACAAAGAAAGAATGCTCTACTGGGCTGATGCATCATTGTATGTGCATGTTTTTTTATACCATACACTGCACTACCCTACTGTAGACTTTTTGGACAACATTCTTTCTCCCTTCTTCCCACAGAGACAAGATAGAACGAGCTTCTCTGACGGGACAAAATCGACAGGTGATCGTGCAGGGTGTCATGTACCCATTTGCCATGACAGTCTTCCAGCAGGACATTTTCTGGACTGACTGGACTGAGAGAGGCGTCTTCCGGGCCGGGAAGGACGATGGCTCTGGCTTTGCGGTGTTAGCCCAGGATATGCAGTACCGACCAAACGACATCCATGTTTACTCTGGGTCCAATCAAGAGAGCTGTACCAGCTCCTGTCAGCAGTTCAATGGAGGCTGTAGTCATGTCTGTGTTTCAGGTAAGGGAAAGCTTTACCAAAGCTGCCATGAGTGGTAAAATCTTTTGTCATGGCTAATGCTTACATTTGGCTAACCTTCTGTGCAATGCTGCTTGTGAGGTTGACAGCTTAACCTGCCAAACAGAGAAGAATACCTTTTCTCTGTAGAGTTCTGGCTTCTGAATAAATAATTAAATGAAGTTTCTCTTATGCTGTGTTTCTACTGAGTGCAGCGGTTTGGTTTGGAACAGTATGGTACCATTCCGTTCTACGGTATTCTTTACTTGGGGAACCAGAGTAAAATGATACTGTACTAAAGAAAGTGTAAATGTCCCATAGAAGTCCAGGCAAACGCCTACAGTCTATTTTCATATAAAGCTTTGTCTTGTTGAGACATTTAGCCACAAACCGAGAAAGAAAAAAACAGCTGCTGGATGTCCTCTACTACCGCCTGTTGTCTGTTGTGTCACGTTTGATGTCACTGTTCATTGTCGTCACACCGATAGGACGTAGCATTGCGCGCCCTTTGGGCACAGCCCACACCCTGCCAACCAAGTAAAAAGGTACTGTTCCCAGTTGAAACACAAGCCACACCCAGGGCATTACCATTCCAAACCGTACGGTAACAAACTGAAACCATACTACGATGGAAACACAGCATTAGATTTACTAGTCTGAGAGAGCAAACACTCTAAATCAGTGAGAGCTGTCAGAATATTTTTACACAGATAAATGTTTTTCTCTGACAGCAGATTGACATTTCTTCACGCCCCCTGAACTCTCAGGTCCAGTGGGCCCAGAGTGCCAGTGTCCTCATGAGGGAAAGTGGTACCTGGCCAACAACGGCAAAGACTGCATTCGGGACACAGGATCACGGTGTCAGCCGGAACAGTTTACCTGTCTCAATGGTAACTGCATCTCAGGAAGCTGGAAGTGCGATGGCCACAGTGACTGCTACGATAACTCTGATGAGCTGGAGCGAGTGTGTGGTGAGAAATGAAGTTTAAAACAAACTTTGAATGATTCGTGGTAAAAAATTGTTCACAGATAAAACTTAATTAATCAATGGACCAATTTATAAAGGGACGGTAACGATGGTTCAATTTGATTTAAACCTTTTAATCTTTAATGTTTAAAATGATAATTCGGTTCATTCGTGTGGTTGAGTGATACTTAGTCAGCACTGCATCTGCTGTGCGTTCCTTACTCTTTTAGCCAGTTTAAGACTATAATAACTTGTTATGTTATTATGTTTGCTGCTTTAGCTCATCATTCGATGGCCTGACTGGAAATTGAAGTTTGTAATCTATTTACTCTCCCGTACAAAACCCTAGAGAAATTCAGCTACACATTAGCCACTAGGTAATAAATTGTAGGGTATTAAAACTAGGGATGTCCCGATCTGATATTGATATCAGCCAAAAAACGCATATCGGATTATATCGGAGTGGCTCTAAAATCTCCGATATAAGCACTCCGATACAACAGTCCATTCTGCTTTAGCACTTCTATCCAGCAGTGCCCGTTGTGATCACGTGGGCTCTGCATTTTGGATGCATGTAGAGGCCATGTGATCACAAAGACAGCGTGTGTGTGCTACTGCTATTTCAGAGGTTAAACATTTTTCTTTAACCTCTGAAATCAGAGGCTACGAAGCCACACAGCGAGCACGAGTTAGCCATTAGCACCATGCTAGCTCATCCTGAGGCGAGCTGCTAAAACAACATTATTTCATAAACCAGCGCCACTTGTTGACTTTCAACAGCCTCCGTTTGTTAACTATACCCCAAAAACCAACCATACCAAGAGCTTTGTGTGTTTTAAATGTGTCCTGAAGCTCCACACAGAGCTAAGTACCTCAGGCTCCGTGTTTATCTGCGGGACGAGTCACTCACCGTGTGTGGGTTGGGCTAATCCAAAATAGTGAAAACAAGGCAGGTGTTCTCTGAAGACACGCTGTTACCTGTGAAACACGGGTGCTCTGAAAACACCCCCATGAGCACTTGGTACTTTCCTCCTGATGAAATTAACCAGAGACTGTATGAAATGGTGATATTCTTATGTTGAAGGTTAAAATTGATTTTTAACCCATTGGTTAATAATAAATGGGTCAGTTTTTCCTCATACCTACTGTTGCTGACTATTGTTCTCTGTTTAAGTAATATCACTTGATCAAGCCTATTCTAACATTCCACACACAAAATTACTTATGGACGTGTCACATGTTTTCACTGAGGGCAAGCGTTTGTATCAGAAGCAGGTTCGGTGACAAGGGTGCACTAAGCACAGTCAAGGCTGACTCGCTGTGTTTAAAAACTCATACCACCACACTGAAAAATAAAATCTTTATTGTCCCTTTAACATTGGAAATGTATGATGTCATGTTATGTTATGATAATAAATCTGGAGTGTCTTGTTCCTCCTGCTCAGCCTTCCACACCTGCTCAGCTATGGACTTCACCTGTGACAGCGGTCGGTGTGTGCCGCTCGGCTACGTCTGCGACTACACAGACGACTGTGGTGACAACAGCGACGAGAGGGGCTGCCCCTTCCCCACCTGTAACCCCACCACTGAGTTCACCTGCGCCAATGGACGCTGCATCAGCGCAGCCTTCATCTGCGACGGCATCAACGACTGCCTAGACAACGCCACGTCTGATGAAATCAACTGCCGTGAGTAGTGATTGTAACAATCAAAGGGACTATTCAAAAACTGAGGAAGTGATTATGGTGGAAGAGAGCAGATCCACAGCTTTATGTGAATCAACTACTCTTGGGTTAGGGTTAGTTTCCTAAGGTTCTTTCACTGCTGGTTCTTAAGAGCAAATTGGAGTTAGTTCACCCCCAAGTGAGTGTGGATTCCTCACTGTCATTAACCTCTTCTTCCCTGACCCTTTTTTTGGGGTTCCTGCTCGAAAATGACATGCCCAAACTAACTCTGACTCAGTTAGACCCTTCTCTGTCAAAGAGACGCAAATGCATATGATGCAATTTGACGGACATTCGCCCTTCTCCAATCAGAATGATCTAATGTCGCTCTGGAATAGTCCCCAAAGCATACTGGGATGTGTAGTTCTTCATTAGCCTCTTCTTCCCTGATTCCCCCCGTACCGGCGGCAGCGTCGCATGCAACAACAAACACGTCATAAAGCCATGTCTACCTTTAATTAACACAGACATGCAGCATACCCACAGAAAGGTAAGAAACTTGGCTGGAAATGGAAGGTAATGGAAACTTAATGCTTATAAAAAGCATTCTTATGTTCACCAAACACAGTTAAAACACGGATCGATCAAACCAGCAGAAGCCGAAAACACCGTAACAGAGTAAACATTGAAAAGCGGCACTGGAGAATCTGGGTGATTATATAACCCAAAAAAAACACGTTGATTTATCACGTTTATCACTCTACGACCAAGATTCACGGATCCAGCCACAAAATAAGAGCAAGACAAGAACTGACTTTCAAGAAATACAAGCAGAAATGTTGTCTTATCTTTTAGCTTGTTTATCAAAACAAGCTATTTTCACAGGAACAAAACCGTCTCTCTCTTATGTTATCTTTCATTTAGTAGTAAAAAATACACGTATGATATCTTTCACTCTATTGATGTACTAAATAAAATAAAATACAGTGTATGACGTGAGTGATGCCTGATGGCGTTTACGTAACATTAGGCGCAGTTCAAAATAGTTTTGTGTCAGTGTTAGTCTTCTTCTTTCAGCTTCTCCCCTTAGGGGTGCGCTACAGCTGATCTTCTACCCCCATCTTGTCCTTTCCCTTGTGTCCCAACATCCATGCAGCTTCTCTTTGGTCTCTTCTCTTCTCATTTCCTCCTGCAACATCCTTTGTCCAGTATAATCACTGTTCCTCCTCTGCACATGATCAAACCATCTCCACCTTGACACTCTCTTACTTTATTTCCAAACTGTTTAATTCGAGCTGTCCTGCAGAAGTATGTTCAAAGAGAGATGAGGTCACTCTTGTTATTATCATTATTGTTATTGGTGTTATTTGTTTAATTTTCTACACACTCCGGTCAAAATTCTTCAGCTCCACTCTGATCACATACCCTGGTTTATACAGTAGAACAGCATTCCTGATTTTCCTTCCAGAGGAAGCTTGCGTACCACTGATGGCTCCACGTACCACAGTTTGAGAACAGAACTACTGGCCCACCAATGACTCTGTGTCTGTTTTCCCTTCTTGGCTCCTCTTCAGCTGACAGGACGTGTCCTGCTGATCAGGTGAAGTGCGACACCACAAACATCTGCATCTACCCTGAAAACCTGTGTGACGGCATCAACAACTGTGGAGACAACAGCGATGAGAATCCTCTCTTCTGCTGTGAGTGACACTCTGTCAAACATAAAGCAAAGTGGACGCAAGTGTAAATTCATGAAACTAATATTTGTGTGATACTCCACCACAGTGAGCCGCACATGCTCTCCAGACGAGTTCCTCTGTGACGGAGGGAAGTGTATCCCCGGGGATTGGGTGTGTGACACAGTCAGAGACTGCACTGATGGGACAGACGAACCTTTGTCCTGCAGTGAGTGAGAACTAGGTTTTTAGGTCACAGGTTACGTTCTTCTTGTTCTTCTTTACATGGTGCCCTCACCTCAAATGCTTTTATCTCCGTTCTTAGTCCTGCTGTTTCAAACCAGTGCCTTTTCTGTAGCTTTCATGAGACAGTGTAACTGTAAGAGACTCAAGGTGCTCTTCTGTCTTTTATCCAGTGTTTGATGAAACATTTAATATTAAAAATTGTATTCATTAAACAAAATTTTTTTTATTTCTGGTGAAGCTAAACTATTAATTTGTGTGACCAGAACAAACAAAGTTGTAAACAAAACAGGTCAAGATGTAGCCTCTGTGTAACAACTGTAGACCAAGGCTGGAGGTCAGAGACAATTTTTTATTTTAATCTTTTTTCTAAGAACGTCTGCCCTTTAAGCACTTTAGCACACCGATGATGTAATGTATGATGTAATGTATCCTGTGACTAGCAGCAGAATTTCCGTCCCCAATTCTCCATGTCGTCCAACTCCTTCACCATCACACCTGTCACTTTCATGTCCTCTCTCACTACATCCATGTAGCGGCCTCTCTTTGGCTTACTTTTCCTAATTGTATTGGTAGTGTATTCATTTCTGTTGTGATGTTTGTTGAGTATTTCATGTCAAAATTCATAACACGCTAAATGTGTATATATATATATATATATATATATATATATATATGTATATATATATACTTATTTATTTATTTTTTACTTTTAAATAATCATCACAATTATCACAAACACATGTCACTTTTTCTTCATCCAAAAGTCTTTTTTATTCTTTTTGATGACCTGTTTCGTGTAGTTAATATTTAGCTCGTACATTATTTTCATTGAAAATACTATATGTTATTGCACTGGAGTGCAGACATAAAGTGAGGAGAGACAGACCATTAATGTTGTTCAAAAATCTTATGGTATCATTAAGGAGTTATATTTTTATCAGATGGAGGAAAATTGCCTATAAATATATGGCCGAGAAAATCGTCTGCCCTGATGTCAGTTGATATCGGCAAAGGCTGTAGAAAAACCCATATAGTCGACATCTACTTTAAATGCAACAATCTAAGGTTCCAGAATAAGTTTCATCAGTTTATTGTGAGTCTTCTTTTTTCTTTTTTAGGTTTAGATTTTTGCTTTCCCCCAGAGTGACCTGTAAGGAGACTAGTTGTAGTTGGACAGCCAATAGGACCAGCCGTGGTCTCTCTGAACTGCCCTGTGATTGGTCAAAGTCACCCAGTCAGATTTAGCAAAGGCTGTAAAAGGAGGAAGAGCAGAAGTGTAGATTCCGTCCCAGATCACTCAATTTAGATTTACCTGAAAGGTTATAATGGAATGACCCATCGCAGGTAAACATCTGCCCTGCGTACCTTTAATGTTCCCTTGCATGTTCCTGTGCAGAGGACCAGATCAAGACATGTAGTCCCAGCCAGTTCACATGCACCAATGGAAACTGCATTCCCCAGTCACTGGTCTGTGATGGCAACAATGACTGCTGGGACAACAGTGATGAGGCTCCTGAACTACAGTGTGGTGAGATAGTATTTAGACTGTATATTTTCACTTTTTCAAATGTTTGTTTTGTATATTGTTATGTTATATTTAATCTCTGACCCTTCCCTCTGTCCCCTGCAGGACAACGTACCTGCAGTTCCAGCCAGTTCACCTGCCCGACCTGGTACCCTGGCCAGCCACGCTGTGTCTCGCTGAACTTTGTGTGTGACGGGGAGAGAGACTGCGCCGATGCTGCAGATGAACTCCAGAACTGCCCCAACCGGACCTGCCATATGGATGAGTTTGCCTGTTCCAATGGACTCTGCGTCCTTCTTCATTACCGGTAAGTAGGAATTGCGTGTGAGTGAAAGACACTGAAGCTGTGTTTCCATGTCGGTATGGTTTGGTACAGTATGGTTTGGAATGGTAAAGTCCTGTGTCAGGCTTGCGTTTTGACTGAGATCAGCACCTTTACTTGGTAGGCAGACAACAATGGAGGACATCCCACAGCTGTTTTTTATTGGTAGAGTGCTATTTAAAATGACTGGGATATTTACCCCGGTAGCAAGAGGGTTTTTTTGTTGCCCCATCAGCTGACTGTTGTGGGTGGAGCTGGTAAGGGCAGCCTGTGGCCAAGGGGAAAGGGAACTTGACTTGTAACCGGAGGGTCCCCTGAGCAAGGTACCCAACCCCCAATGCTCCCCGGGCGCCACTCAGTGTGGCAGCCCACTGCTCCTAATTCTAGGATGGGTCAAAATGCAGAGGAATACTTTCCCTAAGGGGATTAATAAAAAAAAACTAAACTAACTAAAACTAAGGCTTCACCCTCACTGCACCATACGATATTACTCTGGTACCCCAAGGTTAGAGTAAAAGGTGCCAAAGAAGTAGGAACTGGGTATTTTGGTACTATAACACAAACGCCACCATACTGCACCAAACTGAACTGTTCCACTTGGTGGAAACATAGCTTAAATGACCAGTATTAACTGGAAACAAATTCTCACTGGATGATGAATGGCTCCTCCTCCTCCAGCTGCGACCGTGTGAACGACTGCGGTGATGGCAGCGACGAGTTGGGCTGCGTTTACGACACGTGCAGCAGCAGCCAGTTCACCTGCGGCAACGGAGCCTGCGTCCCCTCCTCCTTCACCTGCGATGGGGAAAACGACTGCACGGACGGCTCCGACGAGGCGGACAGTCTGTGCACCACGCCCCATCCCACCTGTGCCCCCCAGCAGTACATGTGCAAGTCGGGCGAGTGCGTCGACAACAGCAAGGTGTGCAACGGACAGAAGGACTGCCAGGACAACAGCGACGAGAAAGGCTGCGGTGAGCAATAGGACATTCTTGAGATCTCGAAATTCTTGATCACAAATATAAAGAAGCTACAATGGTCATTGAGATTATAAAATACGTCCTCACACATTGGTTGCTTGACTCAGTAATTCTTGATCTGATTTTTGTCTGTGAAGGTTCTCAGTCATCCAGGTCGTAGTCATCTTCAAAAGTTAGCTGCGGGCAACTGGTCTTACTGCACCTCTCATCCAAGAGGCTTCTTCAGTTCTTCTCCATAACTCCACGACTGAAAAGGCCTCTGGATGACTGCATGACGCATGATATTTCTTAACTTAACTCAAGTCACAACCCAGTTGGCTACAGCTAGCAAAAACACAGATATTCTCAATTGACTTTGGTGTGGTGGACTTGGTGGTTTACAAATGTTCTAGTCTAAAACATATTCCAAAGATATCTTACAGTTAAGCAGTTATAGATTTTAGTAGATGAGCTTATTGTTAATTGGCCAAAAAAATTAGCTCTTAGTAAGCGTGCCACCACTTCTTAAACTGGTGCACCAAAGCTAGCATGTCCATGTGGGCCCCATTGGGGTTATATTTGGGCTGACAATATTGGTTCCAAGTGGGTTTGTCCACTTGAAGCCCACATCCACTTAATACCCACTTAGTACCCACTTTGTACCCTTCCCAGGCTACCCTGGTACTAAGTGGATATCAAGTGGATGTGGGCTTGAAGTGGGCAAATTATGCAGGTCTCATATGGTTTATAGGAAGCAAGCTCATGTGGGCAAACACAGGAGGGGTCACAACAGAAACCATGGACAAACCTGCTTGGGATCCATATTCAGCAGAATATAACCCTTGTGGGGTCCACATAGACATGCTGGCTGGGTGTGACACACACACAAAATCCTAAACTATTCCTTTAAAGTCAAATCTAATTTGTGGGAATCCTCACCTGTAAAACGTATCATTTCCATATCATTGTTTCTTTCTAAATGATCTTTTTTTCTTGTTCTTTTCAGGAATCAATGAGTGCAACAACCCTTCCGTCCACAGGTGTGCGCAGATCTGCACCGACACCCTGACCAGTTACTACTGCTCTTGCCATCCCGGCTACCAACTCATGCCGGACGGCAAAGCGTGCGAGGACCTCAACGAGTGTCTGAGCACACCTGCCGTCTGCAGCCAGATCTGCGAGAACGCCGTCGGCTCATACCACTGTAAATGTGCCCCAGGATACGTCAGGGAAGCGGACGGTCGCACCTGTCGTCAGAACAGCGGCATTGCGCCATACCTGTTGTACAGCAATCGCTACTACATCCGCAACTTGACCACAGACGGGTCACATCTGAGTATCGTGCTGCAGGGGCTGTCTAATGCGGTGGCACTGGAGTTCGATCACTATGAGCAGAGGCTTTACTGGTTTGATGCCGGCACCGGGAAGATTGAAAGGATGCGCTTTGACGGGACTGAGAGGGAGACGGTGGCAGATGAAGACATGAGAGGAGTCGAGGGCCTGGCACTGGATTGGGTGGGCAGGTAAGGTGCTGTTATAAACATTTACTTAGAGTTAATTCATTTTAACAAACCATTCCCAGTCAGCATGTCCATGTAGACCTCATAAGTGTTATATTCGTGCTGACAATATGGCTCCCAAGTGGATTTCTTTGTGGTATCCGTGATGGCCCCCTCTGTGTTTGCTCACATGGGGCCCCATGTTACACAAACCCTATGGGACGTGCATAATTTGCCCATTCAAGCCCAGGTCCACTTATGACCCAGGTAGCCTGGAAAGGCTAAATGGGCGTAGGCTTGAAGTGGACGAGCATGGATGGTGTTCAATCTCCAATGTGTAACTTCTTACACCAAAACACAGCTGGTGTCACCTAGGCCCTGCAGAGTTATCTGAGAGGATGACTGAGAGGTCGAGAGGTCCATATTCTCTTTTAACATTTGTTTCATTATCTCTTTACCTTGCTCATGTTTCAGAGAAACATAAAATTATTTTTTAACACTTACTTCGCCTCACCTATGTTTCAGAGAACCAGGAATAATTACTTAACCTGAAGTTAAACCTAAAGTCTGCCTTCCCTCCATCGGTTGTCTCCACAGACACAAAAATAAAACCACCACTATACTGAGAAACACAGATAGTCAAGTTATCTGTGTTATTAGACAGTGTTTTGAATCTATTGGACATTTGTTTAAATTTAAAGGTAATACACTACAGCTTTAAAACAAGGGAAATCAAATGTATCCAGTATTCCTTTGTCAGAACAAAGGAATACTGGATTAAACGAAACAAGCATGACATGGAAGGAAAACTTTTGAGTTCTCAATTCTGATTACCCTAGTGCCCCCTACTCGCTATGGCCCCAAACAGTCTGTCCTTCAGAGTCATTTTAATTTAAAAAAAACATTTGAAACTTGTGTTAAACTACTGTGATCATAAGTAAGAAATGAGACAGTGACTGACCAAAACAAGGCTGCAGAGATGTTAATGGAACGTTCTTGTGTGTGCTACAGGAAGTTGTACTGGGTGGATGGTTATTATGGCTCAGTGCATGTGATGGAGCTGGATGGGCGCTACCAGAAGAGACTGCTGTCGGGGCAGTTCACAGTTGGAAATAACACCTACATTATCAGCAGACCTCGCGCTGTTGCTGTCAACCCTAAATTTGGGTACGAAGACACCACACACTCACACATGCAGAAACGCAAATAAATTTCTGTATTGTTTTACCAGCTACAGTTCGGCCTTACATTGTTTCTCCGTTTCCCCCCATTTCCAGTTGGCTATACTGGACTGACTGGGCTGATGAAGCATACATTGGCAGAGTTGGCATGGATGGAAGCAACGTCAGCGCCATCATCACCACCAAGCTCGAGTGGCCGAATGCTTTGACCATAGACTACACCACCAACAAGATCTTCTTTGCTGACTCCCACCTTAACTTCATGGAGTGAGTTGAGACACAAGACGTATTATCTCTACATGATAACGGCTCTGAATTCCTGAAGCCAAAAACACACACTACATTAGGGGTGTGCGATATTGATGAAATTCAATATCCCAATATTTTTGGGGATTTTGCCGATAACGATAATTAGATAGTATATTAGATGTGAATGGTAATATTGACAAAAAACAACTTGTTCAGGTCTTGTTTAGATTGTTTAGATATCACTAACTCCAACACACTGGACATTTAAATGTCCCTGAAGTGGCTTCACTATGTACTAACCCTTCCCATTTCTCAGCTTTGCAGACATGGACGGTCAGAACCGACAGCGGGCCATTGCTGGGACTCTTCCTCATGTTTTTGCTGTCTCCCTCTTTGAGGACTGGCTCTACTGGACCGACTGGAACACGCACACTGTCGAGAAAGCCCACAAGTACACCGGCGAGCAGCGCACCATCATGGGGAACAACACACATCGACCATATGACATTCATGTCTACCACCCCTACAGGCAGCCTCGAAGTATGTCAGTCACAACCGCACATGTACATATTGGTAATATGACAAAAGTCTGAAGCTCAGAACTTACCATGACTTCTGTGGTCGTCTTATTTCCTCAGGTGAAAACCCCTGCTCCTCCCACCACCTGACCTGCAGCCACCTGTGTCTGATCACATCTGGTGGCCAACAAGCTACCTGCAGCTGTCCCGATCACTTCATCCCCCTGGCTGTGGGCTTCAAGATTCAGTGCGTCGCTGACTGCTCCAGCACCCAGTTCCGCTGTGGGGACAACGAGAGGTTGGTCACTTATGTCCCTACACTTCCAACGTACAGACTATGTTGCTGCATTTAAACCCTGTCTCCATTGAGCTCCAGTAGCTGACGTCACACAACCAAGGTATCACCTCCACGCGCCCACTGGCAAAAAAGAACGTGGCTCATCCCATTGACTTATACAGGAGAGGGCACATAAATGAGGCAGTGTAATGTAAATAATTGACTGTCTGACTGACAGGGTACAATAGCTATCTATTTTCTGAGCTATTGCCTGATTAATGTGCCGTCTATCGTATACGACTATGTGATGAGCCGTGTTCTTTCCAGCAAGTGTCACGTGAAGTTCTATACCTGACCTGTACAGGATGATCATTTATTGTAATGCATCTCTTATTATATAAATTAGTCTTAATAGATACATGTTATCTATATTCTTTTTGTTCAGTTTAAAGCTCTTCAGTGATGACGTCTTTTGCCGTTAGCTAATTATTCTATCACTATTATTATTATTTCGCTGACAGCATTTAAATATAATCGTGTCACTTTTAATCAGAAGTAGTAAGTAACCGAAAATAATATTAAATGCTTACAGAATATTTTTTTATCTTTGATTCATGACTCTCCCATTTCGAATTTATCAGTTTTCTGTTTCAAAATCACACAGTTTATCAAGATTTTTTAGGATTTGTTAGACTTTGTTGGGGACAGAACAACAAGGTCCTGGACTTATTTTATAATTATTAATTCTTGTTACATCTGCTACTTTTATCAAGGAGAATACAAGTTTTCAAAAATATATTTTTGAGTGTGTCAACTACAGAAAAACAAATCTTACCTGAAGATCAGATTCTGGGCCTAAAAAAACTTGTCAGTGAACAGAAATCAGTAGGATTAAAGCCGCTTTCATTGTTTTCAGGTGTGTTCCAATATGGTGGAAGTGTGATGGACAGTCAGATTGTGGTGACGGCTCAGATGAACCTCAGACATGTCCTCCTCGTCACTGCCCCATTGGCCAGTTCCAGTGTAAGGATGGTAACTGCACATACCCCGGCTTCCTCTGCGACGGCCACTCAGACTGTGCCGACGGCTCAGACGAGGACGCCGCGCTCTGCAGTATGACAATGAACTTTACTCTTTTCCCTTTAGTGCAAGAACATGAAAGTTGTTGTATAGCTGTGGATTTGTTGTGCTGTTTTCATGGTTGGTGTCTGTAGGTAACCACCGCTGTCAGGAAAACCAGTTCCAGTGTAAAAACAAACACTGCATCCCTGTGTCCTGGCACTGCGATGGAGCGAAGGACTGTTCCGACGGCAGTGACGAGGACTCAGAGACATGTGCCCAGAGAACCTGTGCACCGGGGCTGTTCCAGTGTGCCAACGGGCGCTGTCTGCCATCGAGCTACGTGTGTGACGTCCAGGATGACTGTGGCGACGGATCTGATGAACCGTATGATACCTGCAGTGAGTGTGATAAAAAAAAGCGCAACTTTGCAAGTCTGGTCATTCTATTGTCCTGTCTCTCTGTGGAGCTCCCCCTACAGTTTCGGAGTAAACATCCATCCATCCATTGTCTTGCTTTATCCTCACTGTGTTTGCTAGCAAGTATGCTAACATCTCCACTAGCAAGCTAACCAGCAACAGACATTTTTTTCATAAAAAGGCTGGTTTTCTACTAACAGACAGTAGGGGGCAGTGGAGACAGCCCACAATGCAACAAGCCATTTAACCCTCACCATGACTTCAAAGTTGTTAAATTAGGGTAAAAATACTGCATATTTCTGCTTTAACGTATGTCTGACATGGCCCGCTTCATAGCAACAACTGCAGTAGTTGCTATAGCTAATGGCGATGCTGTGTCCGTCATTCATAAATTAGTGTTTGGTCACTTTTCTCCATGTCTCTCTAGTGGGCCCAGGCTACAAGTGTGACCCAGACACCGAGTTCTCCTGCAAGACAAACTACCGCTGTGTTCCTCAGTGGGCTCGCTGTGATGGCGCCAACGACTGCATCGACAACAGTGATGAGCAAGGCTGCGGTCAGTATTTGGTCGATGCGTGTTTGCTGAAACAAAACTGCACTACTTTCATCCGTTTATGAACGTCTTGATTGGTCAGTATGAACAGAAGTGCAGGTGTTACAGGTGGCTTGTTGTTGGCATGTCAAGTGCCATCCATGACCTTTAAAATATACAATTATTTAAGCTGAATGAACCTTGGACTGACTTCGTGCTTCATACAGAGGCGGTGACTTGTGATCCTCTGGGAGATTTCCGATGCGACAACCACCGCTGTGTACCCATTCGC